>NW_026290979.1:0-300000 GCF_023373465.1 Oncorhynchus keta
CTGTAACAGTCATAACAGAGACAGACAGTGCTGTCCTGTAATAATCATAGAGACAGACATTGCTGTCCTGTAACAGTCATAACAGAGACAGACAGTGAGCCATCAGAACAATGACAGCCCTTGCTGGATTTCTGAGTCTGCTCTGATGGCAGAGGCAACATTGACAGAATATTTGGAAACATTCTCAGAACGTTTGTTGAGTATTTGTAAACCGTAGGACAAACAGTGTTTAGACAGCGTTGGCAAGAATTTTTCAGTAGGTATTTTAGAAGTTCACAGAGAACCAGAGAGAAAATAGCCACCACTTTGTAATGTTTATTATCTAATAGGTTGAGGCTGTTCGTCCCCAATTGTTCAGACAATTTAGCTTAGCATTTCCTCCAAGAGCTTCTTCTCTTGGAACACAAACAGTGTCAACAACTGCCTCAATTACAGTGGCAAGGCAGAACAGTCACATTTAATACAATCACAACTTAACACATTTTAGTCAGTTAACAGACACTCTTATCCAGAGCGAATTACATGAGCAATTGGGGTTAAGTGCCTTTCTCAAGGGTACATTGGCAATTTTTTCACTTAGATGGCTCTGGGATTTGAACCAGCAACCTTTTGGTTACTGGCCAAATGCTCTTAACTACTAGGCTACCTGGCCACAGCAAATGGGATTTGATTACAAGACTTTAGAAAAGAGAAAAGAGGTGGTAGTACAATGTGGTGATGGGGATGGTGTGGGGGTGGTGATGATGATGGTGTGGGGGTTGGTGGTGGTGTGGGGGATGGTGGTGGTGGTGGTGATGGTGTGAGGGGTGGTGGTGGTGATGGTGTGGGGGTGGTGGTGATAATGATGGTGTGGGAGGGTAGTGGTGATGGTGTGGGGGTGGTGATGGTGTGGTGGTGGTGGTGGTGATGATGGTGATGATGTGGTGGGTGGTGGTTGTGGTAGTGTGGGGGGTGGTGGTGGTAGTGGTGGTGATGGTGTGGGGGATGGTAGTGGTGGTGATGGTGAGGGGGGTGGTGCTGGTAGTGGTGGTGATGGTGTGGGGGATGGTAGTGGTGGTGATGGTGTGGGGGGTGGTGCTGGTAGTGGTCGTGGTAGTGTGGGGGGTGGTGGTGGTGTGGGGGATGGTAGTGGTGGTGATGGTGTGGGGGGTGGTGCTGGTAGTGGTGGTGATGGTGTGGGGGATGGTAGTGGTGGTGATGGTGATGATGTGGCGGGTGGCGGTGGTGGTAGTGTGGGGGGTGGTGGTGGTGATGGTGTGGGGGATGGTAGTGGTGGTGATGGTGAGGGGTGGTGCTGGTAGTGGTGGTGATGGTGTGGGGGATGGTGGCGGTGATGATGGTGATGATGTGGCGGGTGGTGGTGGTGGTGATGGTGTGGGGGATGGTAGTGGTGGTGATGGTATGGGGGATGGTGGCGGTGATGATGTGGCGGGTGGTGGTGGTGGTAGTGTGGGGGATGGTAGTGGTGGTGATGGTGTGGGGGATGGTAGTGGCGGTGATGGTGAGGGGTGGTGCTGGTAGTGGTGGTGATGGTGTGGGGGTGGTGCTGGTAGTGGTGGTGATGGTGTGGGGGATGGTGGTGGTGATGATGGTGATGATGTGGTGGTGGGTGGTGGTGGTGGTAGTGTGGGGGGGTGGTGGTGGTGGTGGTGGTGGTGGTGGTAGTGTGGGGGGTGGTGGTGGTGGTAGTGTGGGGGGTGGTGGTGGTGGTGGTGGTGGTGGTGGTGGTGGTGGTGGTGGTGGTAGTGTGGGGGGTGGTGGTGGTGGTGGGGTGGTAGTGTGGGGTGGTGGTGGTGGTAGTGTGGTGGTGGGGTGGTGGTGGTGGTAGTGTGGGGGTGGTGGTGGTGGTAGTGTGGGGGGTGGTGGTGGTGGTAGTGTGGGGGTGGTGGTGGTGGTAGTGTGGGGGTGGTGGTGGTGGTAGTGTGGCGGGTGGTGGTGGTGGTAGTGTGGGGGTGGTGGTGGTGGTAGTGTGGGGGTGGTGGTGGTGGTAGTGTGGGGGGTGGTGGTGGTGGTAGTGTGGGGGGGTGGTGGTGGTAGTGTGGGGGGTGGTGGTGGTGGTAGTGGGGTGGTGGTGGTGGTAGTGTGGGGGTGGTGGTAGTGTGTGGGGGTGGTGGTGGTGGTAGTGTGGGGGTGGTGGTGGTGGTAGTGGGGGTGGTGGTGGTAGTGTGGGGGGGTGGTGGTGGTAGTGTGGGGGGTGGTGGTGGTGGTAGTGTGGGGGGGTGGTGGTGGTGGTGGTGGTAGTGTGGGGGGGTGGTGGTGGTGGTAGTGTGGGGGTGGTGGTGGTGGTAGTGTGGGGGGTGGTGGTGGTGGTAGTGTGGGGGTGGTGGTGGTGGTAGTGTGGGGGTGGTGGTGGTGGTAGTGTGGGGGTGGTGGTGGTGGTAGTGTGGGGGGTGGTGGTGGTAGTGTGGGGGGTGGTGGTGGTGGTGGTGTGGGGGTGGTGGTGGTGGTAGTGTGGGGGTGGTGGTAGTGTAGTGGGGGTGGTGGTGGTGGTAGTGTGGGGGTGGTGGTGGTGGTAGTGTGGGGGTGGTGGTGGTGGTAGTGTGGGGGGTGGTGGTGGTGGTAGTGTGGGGGTGGTGGTGGTGGGGGGTGGTGGTGGTGGTAGTGTGGGGGTGGTGGTGGTGGTAGTGTGGGGGGTGGTGGTGGTGGTAGTGTGGGGGGGTGGTGGTAGTGTGGGGGTGGTGGTGGGGGGGTGGTGGTGGTAGTGTGGTGGTGGTGGGTGTGGTGGTGGTGGTGGTAGTGTGGGGGTGGTGGTGGTGGTAGTGTGGGGGGTGGTGGTGGTGGTAGTGTGGGGGTGGTGGTGGTGGGGGTGGTGGTGGTGGTAGTGTGGGGGTGGTGGTGGTGGTAGTGTGGGGGGTGGTGGTGGTGGTGGTGTGTGGGGTGGTGGTGGTGGTGGTGGTGTGGGGGTGGTGGTGGTGGTAGTGTGGGGGTGGTGGTGGTGGTAGTGTGGGGGGTGGTGGTGGTGGTAGTGTGGGGGTGGTGGTGGTGGTAGTGTGGGGGGTGGTGGTGGTGGTAGTGTGGGGGGTGGTGGTGGTGGTAGTGTGGGGGTGGTGGTGGTGGTAGTGTGGGGGGGTGGTGGTGGTGGTAGTGTGGGGGTGGTGGTGGTGGTAGTGTGGGGGGGTGGTGGTGGTGGTAGTGTGGGGGGTGGTGGTGGTGGTAGTGTGGGGGTGGTGGTGGTGGTAGTGTGGGGGGGGTGGTGGTGGGGTGGTGGTGGTGGTAGTGGGGGTGGTGGTGGTGGTAGTGTGGGGGGGTGGTGGTGGTGGTGGTAGTGGGGGGGGTGGTGGTGGTGTGTGGTGGTGTAGTGGGGGTGGTGGTGGTGGTAGTGTGGGGGGGGTGGTGGTGGTAGTGTGGGGGTGGTGGTGGTGGTAGTGTGGGGGTGGTGGTGGGGGTGGTGGTGGTGGTAGTGGGGTGGTGGTGGTAGTGTGGGGGTGGTGGTGGTGGTAGTGTGGGGGTGGTGGTGGTGGTAGTGTGGGGGTGGTGGTAGTGTGGGGGTGGTGGTGGTGAACACCACCTGTTATTATTTTACTCAATAACATAAAAGTAGCTCAAGATCATCTGGGGAAGCCTGTGCCGCAAACACTCTACTCAAGTATCTCTTCAGTCGTCCTTCTTCAATCGGTCTCAGTCCATTGCCTATGTGTATGAATCAGCAGTGAGACAATAGTTTTGCACAGACAGTGTGCTATGAATGTGCTGGGGAATGCAAGTCACGAGTGGAAAAGGCTGTGATGATGTCACCAGTGGATAAGGCTATGAAGATGTCACCAAGGAGATAACGCTGTGATGTCAACAAGTGGATGAGGCTGTGTTGATGTCACCAGTGGATAAGGCTATGAAGATGTCACCAGTAGATGAGGCTATGAAGATGTCACCAGTGGATAAGGCTATGAAGATGTCACCAGTGGATGAGGCTATGAAGATGTCACCAGTGGATAAGGCTATGAAGATGTCACCAGTGGATAAGACTATGAAGATGTCACCAGTGGATGAGGCTATGATGATGTCACCAGTAGATGAGGCTATGATGATGTCACCAGTGGATAAGACTATGAAGATGTCACCAGTGGATAAGACTATGATAATGTCACCAGTGGATAAGGCTATGAAGATGTCACCAGTGGATAAGGCTATGAAGATGTCACCAGTGGATAAGACTATGATAATGTTACCAGTGGATAAGGCTATGAAGATGTCACCAGTGGATAAGGCTATGAAGATGTCACCAGTGGATGAGGCTATGAAGATGTCACCAGTGCATAAGGCTATGAAGATGTCACCAGTGGATAAGGCTTTGAAGATGTCACCAGTGGATAAGGCTATGATGATGTCACCAGTGGATAAGGTTATGAAGATGTCACCAGTGGATAAGGCTATGAAGATGTCACCAGTGGATGAGGTTATGAAGATGTCACCAGTGGATGAGGCTATGAAGATGTCACCAGTGGATAAGGCTATGATGATGTCACCAGTGGATAAGGCTATGATGATGTCACCAGTGGATAAGACTATGAAGATGTCACCAGTGGATAAGGCTATGAAGATGTCACCAGTGGATAAGGCTATGAAGATGTCACCAGTGGATAAGGCTATGATGATGTCACCAGTGGATAAGGTTATGAAGATGTCACCAGTGGATAAGGCTATGATGATGTCACCAGTGGATAAGGCTATGATGATGTCACCAGTGGATAAGGCTATGAAGATGTCACCAGTGGATAAGGCTATGATGATGTCACCAGTGGATAAGGCTATGAAGATGTCACCAGTGGATAAGGCTATGATGATGTCACCAGTGGATAAGGCTATGATGATGTCACCAGTGGATAAGACTATGATGATGTCACCAGTGGATAAGGCTATGATGATGTCACCAGTGGATAAGGCTATGAAGATGTCACCAGTGGATAAGGCTATGATGATGTCACCAGTGGATAAGGCTTTGTTGATGTCACCAGTGGATAAGGCTATGATGATGTCACCAGTGGATAAGGCTTTGTTGATGTCACCAGTGGATGAGGCTATGAAGATGTCACCAGTGGATAAGGCTATGATGATGTCACCAGTGGATAAGGCTATGAAGATGTCACCAGTGGATGAGGCTATGAAGATGTCACCAGTGGATAAGGCTTTGTTGATGTCACCAGTGGATAAGGCTATGATGATGTCACCAGTGGATAAGGCTATGATGATGTCACCAGTGGATAAGGCTATGATGATGTCACCAGTGGATAAGGCTATGAAGATGTCACCAGTGGATAAGGCTATGATGATGTCACCAGTGGATAAGGCTATGATGATGTCACCAGTGGATAAGGCTATGATGATGTCACCAGTGGATAAGGCTATGAAGATGTCACCAGTGGATAAGGCTTTGTTGATGTCACCAGTGGATGAGGCTATGAAGATGTCACCAGTGGATAAGGCTATGATGATGTCACCAGTGGATAAGGCTATGAAGATGTCACCAGTGGATAAGACTATGATGATGTCACCAGTGGATAAGGCTATGAAGATGTCACCAGTGGATAAGACTATGATGATGTCACCAGTGGATAAGGCTATGAAGATGTCACCAGTGGATAAGACTATGATGATGTCACCAGTGGATAAGGCTATGAAGATGTCACCAGTGGATAAGACTATGAAGATGTCACCAGTGGATAAGGCTATGATGATGTCACCAGTGGATAAGGCTATGATGATGTCAACAAGTGGATGAGGCTATGATGATGTCACCAGTGGATAAGGCTATGAAGATGTCACCAGTGGATGAGGCTATGAAGATGTCACCAGTGGATGAGGCTATGAAGATGTCACCAGTGGATGAGGCTATGAAGATGTCACCAGTGGATAAGGCTATGAAGATGTCACCAGTGGATGAGGCTATGATGATGTCACCAGTGGATAAGGCTATGAAGATGTCACCAGTGGATAAGGCTATGATGATGTCACCAGTGGATAAGGCTATGATGATGTCACCAGTGGATGAGGCTATGATGATGTCACCAGTGGATAAGGCTATGAAGATGTCACCAGTGGATGAGACTATGAAGATGTCACCAGTGGATAAGGCTATGATGATGTCACCAGTGGATAAGGCTATGAAGATGTCACCAGTGGATGAGGCTATGATGATGTCACCAGTGGATAAGGCTATGAAGATGTCACCAGTGGATGAGGCTATGATGATGTCACCAGTGGATAAGGCTATGAAGATGTCACCAGTGGATAAGACTATGAAGATGTCACCAGTGGATAAGGCTATGATGATGTCACCAGTGGATAAGGCTATGATGATGTCACCAGTGGATAAGACTATGATGATGTCACCAGTGGATAAGACTATGATGATGTCACCAGTGGATAAGACTATGAAGATGTCACCAGTGGATAAGGCTATGATGATGTCACCAGTGGATAAGGCTATGATGATGTCAACAAGTGGATGAGGCTATGATGATGTCACCAGTGGATAAGGCTATGAAGATGTCACCAGTGGATGAGGCTATGAAGATGTCACCAGTGGATGAGGCTATGAAGATGTCACCAGTGGATGAGGCTATGAAGATGTCACCAGTGGATAAGGCTATGAAGATGTCACCAGTGGATGAGGCTATGATGATGTCACCAGTGGATAAGGCTATGAAGATGTCACCAGTGGATAAGGCTATGATGATGTCACCAGTGGATAAGGCTATGATGATGTCAACAAGTGGATGAGGCTATGATGATGTCACCAGTGGATAAGGCTATGAAGATGTCACCAGTGGATGAGACTATGAAGATGTCACCAGTGGATAAGGCTATGATGATGTCACCAGTGGATAAGGCTATGAAGATGTCACCAGTGGATGAGGCTATGATGATGTCACCAGTGGATAAGGCTATGAAGATGTCACCAGTGGATAAGGCTTTGTTGATGTCACCAAAGTGGATATAAGGGGTCGATTGATGCAGAGTGTTCCATTGACCAAATTGGCGCACTTTCAACAAATCTGATCTAACAAGATACGATATTCGTCAAATCTTTCATGATAATTCATTTTATTTTTTAAAAAACAAGGACATCCCTGCCGACAGAACCCTCCCCTAACCCAGACGATGCTGGGCCAATTGTGCGCTGCCCCATGGGTCTCCCGGTCGCGGCCGGCTTCGACAGAGTCTGGACTCAAACCCAGAATCTCTAGTGGCACAGCTAGCACTGGACCACTGAGACAGAGCCTGGACTCAAACCCAAAATCTCTAGTGGCACAGCTAGCACTGGACCACTGAGACAGAGCCTGGACTCAATCCCAGAATCTCTAGTGGCATAGCTAGCACTGGACCACTGAGACAGAGCCTGGACTCAAACCCAAAATCTCTAGTGGCACAGCTAGCACTGGACCACTGAGACAGAGCCTGGACTCAAACCCAAAATCTCTAGTGGCACAGCTAGCACTGGACCACTGAGACAGAGCCTGGACTCAATCCCAGAATCTCTAGTGGCACAGCTAGCACTGGACCACTGAGACAGGGCCTGGACTCAAACCCAGAATCTCTAGTGGCACAGCTAGCACTGGACCACTGAGACAGAGCCTGGACTCAATCCCAGAATCTCTAGTGGCACAGCTAGCACTGGACCACTGAGACAGAGCCTGGACTCAATCCCAGAATCTCTAGTGGCACAGCTAGCACTGGACCACTGAGACAGGGCCTGGACTCAAACCCAGAATCTCTAGTGGCACAGCTAGCACTGGACCACTGAGACAGAGCCTGGACTCAAACCCAGAATCTCTAGTGGCACAGCTAGCACTGGACCACTGAGACAGAGCCTGGACTCAAACCCAGAATCTCTAGTGGCACAGCTAGCACTGGACCACTGAGACAGAGCCTGGACTCAATCCCAGAATCTCTAGTGGCACAGCTAGCACTGGACCACTGAGACAGAGCCTGGACTCAAACCCAAAATCTCTAGTGGCACAGCTAGCACTGGACCACTGAGACAGGGCCTGGACTCAAACCCAGAATCTCTAGTGGCACAGCTAGCACTGGACCACTGAGACAGAGCCAGGACTCAAACCCAGAATCTCTAGGGGCACAGCTAGCACTGGACCACTGAGACAGAGCCTGGACTCAATCCCAGAATCTCTAGTGGCACAGCTAGCACTGGACCACTGGGACAGAGCCTGGACTCAATCCCAGAATCTCTAGTGGCACAGCTAGCACTGCGATGCAGAGCCTTAGACCACTGAGCCACTCGGGAGGCACATCTTTCATGATTTATATGTTGTAACAGGCCCACAATGTGGTTACTTAAGTCCGAGTTGGATATATTTGGCTGTTTTTGTTGCATAAGATGAAGAAGTTGTTTATTTTCAGTTTTAGAAGAATGCAAAACGCTAACTCCTGTTCGTATAAGCTGGTTAATCGGTGGTGGTAGTCAAAGTCATTTTTAACTGTAATTGATTGGTTGATTGGTGACGATGACATGAACATGTGTTGGGGTTGACATCCATAGAAGCATTATACTCAGATTTTTACCTCAACATAATGTGAGATACTGGATCTTTCCCCCACAACCCTTTCCCCATGCGTTTCCATGGGAATTCCATTGTTTTGGTCGAGTTCGATTGACCTCTTTATCGCATCTATGCTGTGATGATGTCACCAAAATGGATAAGGCTGTGATGATGACACCAAGCTGCTGTTCGTCTTGACTCAGCTAAAGAAACTCTAACAATAGGTCCAGTGGAAGTCACAACAACACACCAGCCCAACCATGAATGAGAAGCCAAAGATAACAGGAATCACTTTGTTGATGGTGAGAAGGATCAGAACCTTGAGTTCAGGGTCACAAAAGATGCTCCAAAAACAATCCCTTTATCTGTTTCATAGTCTAAACTTCACCAGAACCAATCCTCATTCCATGCTTGTTCTCCTGCAGCATTGTGAAAAATGAAGTCCTTTTCTGCTCCCTCGCAGAACAATTTAGCATGATTTAGCATTTACCTAAGGGCCCCCCTGTCCCTGTCAGATGTGGTGATTGGTTGATTCCACCTGTCCATACAGAGACACCCCTCTAATGATTCACTATTACTCAGCATGGGGGTAGAGTATGATGATGTGGGGGTAGATGTCAGAGGACATGAGTGTTCTATTCTATTCCATTCCAATCAGTTCTAATATATTCTATTCCATTCTATTCAGTTCTGATCTATTCTATTAAATTCTAATCTTTGCCATTCCATTCTATTCTATTCCATTCAGTTCTAATCTATTCTATTCCATTCCATTCCATTCCATTCTATTATATTCCATTCAGTTCTAATCTATTCTATTCCATTCTATTAAATTATAATATATTCTATTAAATTCAAATCCATTCCATTCAGTCCTAATCTATTATATTCCATTCTATTCTATTCAGTTCTGATCTATTCTATTATATTAAAGTTCTAATCCATTCTATTCAGTTCTAATCTATTCTATTCCATTCCATTCTATTCAATTCAGTTCTAATCTATTCTATTCAGTTCTAATCTATTCCATTCCATTCTATTCAGTTCTAATATATTCCATTCCATTCAGTTGTAATCTAATCTATTCCATTCTATTCAGTTCTAATCTATTCTATTCCATTCCATTCAGTTCTAATCTATTCTATTCCATTCCATTCAGTTCTCCATTCATTCATTCTATTCTCATTCCATTCCATTCCATTCCATTCAGTTCTAATCTATTCCATTCCATTCTATTCCATTCCATTCCATTATATTCAGTTCTAATCTATTATATTCTATCACATCATACATGGCAGACCACAGCTGAGCTTCACCACAACTCTTATAACCCTGCCTCTTAAAGTCAGAACGTTGTAATTTGTCATTTAAAAGCCTCCAAACTGCCCCTGAATTCCCCCTAGCTACCCTGAACTATCCCTTTAACTAGAGATGCTTGTCAACATCCACAGTACAATAACAGAAAACATGGGAAGAAGACTGTAGGCATTTGTGTAGTGCATTACGATGGTGAGGGTTTTATGAAGGTCTAGCCAACATCAAAGTAGGACATACAGTAAACTAAAATGAGGTAAGGAGATAACGCCGTGGTAACATCATTGTCTCATCCAGAACAGCATTAAGGATTTTACCCACAGGGCCAATTCACTCATAATAGTCTTATGGAAAGATATCAGGGAAATTCCTTCAACGTAGACAAAAGCAGAGGTAAAAATACCATTCCTGAATAAATTGCTGTGATTCAACTGATAATAATCTGAGGTCAACGGATCTTAGGAAAGCGCTTCAAGACAAGAATACTAGAGTAAATGTATTCCTGAAATATCTCCCCTCTCTATATTTAACTGAATAACAATAGTCTGACGTGAATGGAGCTCAGCTACTAGCCAGTCACATCCTCTCTCCTCTGCAGGAGCACAATAGGCTTATCCAGCTCAATAACATCACATCTGATTGGCTCAACACAAAACAAGTAGTTTAAACTGTAGATATATTCCTATGACACCCTCTGTATGGCCATGTGAGGTGTGTATGTGACTTTAGTACCTCTTGCGTATGTCCGAGTTGAGGGTCTTCTTGTTGGCGGTGCCGTCCTGGTGCAGGGCCTTCTCCAGGGAGAGGGAGAGGGGGGCTTCCCGGATGGGCAGGGGCAGCACCAGGGTGTCCTGGGTCACGGGGAGGGTCTCTCCCTCCCCACCCTGCACGCGGCCCAGGTGCTGCTTGGCATAGTCAAACCCCTGGACAGGCTGTAGGGAGGACAAAGGGGGGAGAGAGATGAGTGGAAACAGGTGACTGATGGATGCAAGCTTTCCATCTCAATGGCCATCTAAATGGCACACACGCGCACACACATGGTCAGCATATTATGTATACACAGACAGAGACAAACGCACATTTAAAGAGACATACTAAACTTGTGAAGGTGGTAAATGACCTTTTAATGGCGTCAGACCAAGGCTCTGCATCTGTCCTCGTGCTCCCAGACCTTAGTGCTGCTTTTGATACCATCGATCAGCACATTCTTTTGGAGAGATTGCAAACCCAAATTGGTCTACACGGACAAGTTCTGGCCTGGTTTAGATCTTATCTGTCGGGAAGATTTTAGTTTGTCTCTATGAATGGTTTGTCCTCAAATCAACTGTACATTTCAGTGTTCCTCAAGGCTCCATTTTCTGACCACTATTGTTTTCACTATATATTTTACCTTTAAGTGATGTCATTCGGAAACATAATGTTAACTTTCACTGCTATGCAGACGACACACAGCTGTACATTTCGATGAAACATGGTGAAGCCCCAAAATTACCCTCCCTGGAAGCCTGTGTTTCAGACATAAGGAAGTGGATGGCGGCAAATTGTCTACTTTTAAACTTGAACAAAACAGAGATGCTTGTTCTAGGTCCCAAGAAAGAGATCTTCTGTTGAATCTGACAATTCATCTTGATGGTTGTACAGTCTTCTCAAATAAAACTGAAGGACCTCAGTGTTACTCTGGACCCTGATCTCTAGTTTGACGAACATATTTCAAGGACAGCTTTTTTCCATCTACGTAACATTGCAAAAATCAGAAACTGTCTGTCCAAAAAGGATGCAGAAAAAGTAATCCATGCTTTTGTCACTTCTAGGTTAAACTACTGCAATGCTCTACTTTCCGGCTACCTGGATAAAGCACTAAATAAACTTCAGTTAGTGCTAAGCACGGCTGCTAGAATTCTGACTAGAACCAAAAAATGTGATCATATTACTCCAGTGCTAGCCTCCCTACACTGGCTTCATGTTAAGGCAAGGGCTGATTTCAAGGTTTTACTGCTAACCTACAAAGCATTACATGGGCTTGCTCCTACCCATCTTTTCGATTTGGTCCTGCTGTACATACCTACACGTACGCTATGATCACAAGACGCAGGCCTCCTTACTGTCCCTAGAATTTCTAAGCAAACAGCTGGAGACAGGGCTTTCTCCTAGAGCTCAATTTTTATGGAATGGTCTGCCTATACATGTGAGAGACACAGACTCGGTCTCAACCTTTAAGTCTTTATTGAAGACTCATCTCTTCAGTAGGTCCTATGATTGAGAGTAGTCTGGCCCAGGAGTGTGAAGGTGAATGGAAAGGCTCTGGAGCAACGAACCGCCCTTGCTGTCTCTGCCTGGCCGGTTCCCCTCTTTCCACTGGGATTCTCTGCCTCTAACCCTATTACAGGGGTTGAGTCACTGGCTTACTGGGGCTCTTCCATGCCGTCCCTAGGAGGGTTGAGTCACTTGAGTGGGCTGAGTCACTAACGTGATCTTCCTGTCTGGGTTGGCGCCCCCCCTTGGGTTTGTGCAGTGGGGGAGATCTTCGTGGGCTATACTCATTCTTGTCTCAGGATGGTAAGTTGGTGGTTGACGATATCCCTCTAGTGGTGTGGGGGCTGTGCTTGGGCAGTGGGTGGGGCTATATCTTGCCTGTTTGGCCCTGTCCAAGGGTATTGTCAGGCGGGGCCATGGTGTCTCCTCTCCTGTCTCAGCCTCCATTATTTATGCTGCAATAGTTTGTGTGTCAGGGGGCTAGGGTCAGTCTGTTATATCTGGAGTATTTCCCTTGTCTTATCCGGTGTCCTGTGTGAATTTAAGTATGCTCTCTCTAATTCTCTCTCTCTTTTTCTTTCTTCCTTTCTCTCTTTCTATCTTTCTCTCTGAGGACCTGAGCCCTAGGACCATGCCTCAGGACTACCTGGCCTGATGACTCCTTGCTTTCCCCAGTTCACCTGGTCATGCTGCTGCTCCAGTTTCAACTGTTCTGCCTGCGGCTATGGAACCCTGATCTGTTCACCGGACGTGCTACCTGTCCCAGACCTGCTGTTTTCATCTCTCTAGAGACAGCAGGAGCGGTAGAGATACTCTGAATGATCGGCTATGAAAAGCCAACTGACATTGACTCCTGAGGTGCTGACCTGATGCACCCTCTACAACCACTGTAATTATTATTATTTGACCCTGTTGGTCATCTATGAACATTTGAACATCTTGGCCATGTTCTGTTATAATCCCCACCCAGCACAGCTAGAACAGGACTGGCCACCCCTCATAGCCTGGTCCCTCTCTTGGTTTCTTCCTAGGTTCTGACCTTTCTAGGGAGTTTTTCCTAGCCACCCTGCTTCTACACCTGCATTGCTTGCTGTTTTGGGGTTTTAGGCTGGGTTTCGGTACAGCACTTTGTGACATCAGCTGATGTAAGAAGGGCTATATAAATACATTTGATTGATTGATACACACATTTAAAGAGACATACAGGCAGTCAGACAGACACACACATTCAGACCGAAAACCAAAATGCCTAAATGACTTTTCAGAACTCTAGTTCATGTACTATCCTGTGTCTTGAACTCCATACACATAGATTTTATGAAGACTTATTTGATCTCACTTTCTCTCCTTCTAATGTCTAATAAATGAATCACAGTGGGCAATAAAAATATGAGATTCAAAGACTATTCTAATGTAGTCAGACTCCAGACAGAAGAGGAGAGAGACACAGTGGGGTGGTTTATATAAAAGGCTTAAACACACACACACACACACACACACACACACACACACACACACACACACACACACACACACACACACACACACACACACACACACACACACACACACACACACACACACACACACAGAGGTGTGGATGGTGGTGAAGTTTTCACACAGACTAAAAGTGCTGGCTGCATGGACTGTCAGAGGAGTGGTTCTCAGAGGGATATAGAGGAAGTGCTGGCTCCAGGGCTGTCAGAGGAGTGGTTCTCAGAGGGATATAGAGGAAGTGCTGGCTCCAGGGCTGTCAGAGGAGTGGTTCTCAGAGGGATATAGAGGAAGTGCTGGCTGCATGGACTGTCAGAGGAGTGGTTCTCAGAGGGATATAGAGGAAGTGCTGGCTCCAGGGCTGTCAGAGGAGTGGTTCTCAGAGGGATATAGAGGAAGTGCTGGCTCCAGGGCTGTCAGAGGAGTGGTTCTCAGAGGGATATAGAGGAAGTGCTGGCTCCAGGGCTGTCAGAGGAGTGGTTCTCAGAGGGATATAGAGGAAGTGCTGGCTCCAGGGCTGTCAGAGGAGTGGTTCTCAGAGGGATATAGAGGGAAAGGGCTGGCTCCAGGGCTGTCAAGGAGTGGTTCTCAGAGGGATAAAGAGGAAGTGCTGGCTCCAGGGCTGTCAGAGGAGTGGTTCTCAGAGGGATATAGAGGGAAAGTGCTGGCTCCAGGGCTGTCAGAGGAGTGGTTCTCAGAGGGATATAGAGGGAAAGTGCTGGCTCCAGGGCTGTCAGAGGAGTGGTTCTCAGAGGGATATAGAGGGAAAGTGCTGGCTCCAGGGCTGTCAGAGGAGTGGTTCTCAGAGGGATATAGAGTCAAAGTGCTGGCTCCAGGGCTGTCAGAGGAGTGGTTCTCAGAGGGATATAGCTGGCTCCAGGGCTGTCAGAAGTGGTTCTCAGAGGGATATAGGCAAAGTGCTGGCTCCAGGGCTGTCAGAGGAGTGGTTCTCAGAGGGATATAGAGTCAAAGTGCTGGCTCCAGGGCTGTCAGAGGAGTGGTTCTCAGAGGGATATAGAGGAAGTGCTGGCTCCAGGGCTGTCAGAGGAGTGGTTCTCAGAGGGATATAGAGGGAAAGTGCTGGCTCCAGGGCTGTCAGAGGAGTGGTTCTCAGAGGGATATAGAGGGAAAGTGCTGGCTCCAGGGCTGTCAGAGGAGTGGTTCTCAGAGGGATATAGAGTCAAAGTGCTGGCTCCAGGGCTGTCAGAGGAGTGGTTCTCAGAGGGATATAGAGTCAAAGTGCTGGCTCCAGGGCTGTCAGAGGAGTGGTTCTCAGAGGGATATAGAGTCAAAGTGCTGGCTCCAGGGCTGTCAGAGGAGTGGTTCTCAGAGGGATATAGAGGAAGTGCTGGCTCCAGGGCTGTCAGAGGAGTGGTTCTCAGAGGGATATAGAGGAAGTGCTGGCTCCAGGGCTGTCAGAGGAGTGGTTCTCAGAGGGATATAGAGGGAAAGTTCTGGCTCCAGGGCTGTCAGAGGAGTGGTTCTCAGAGGGATATAGAGGGAAAGTGCTGGCTCCAGGGCTGTCAGAGGAGTGGTTCTCAGAGGGATATAGAGGAAGTGCTGGCTCCAGGGCTGTCAGAGGAGTGGTTCTCAGAGGGATATAGAGGGAAAGTGCTGGCTCCAGGGCTGTCAGAGGAGTGGTTCTCAGAGGGATATAGAGGGAAAGTGCTGGCTCCAGGGCTGTCAGAGGAGTGGTTCTCAGAGGGATATAGAGGAAGTGCTGGCTCCAGGGCTGTCAGAGGAGTGGTTCTCAGAGGGATATAGAGGGAAAGTGCTACATCTGCAGTCACACAGCATGACAGTATCCCTGAGAGGTGATATTCACAGCATCACTATTCAATTATTTTTTTCCCCAAGTGATGTACTTAAAAAAAGTGTGGTAGAATGCAAATTCCCAAGGTATTTGTCCATCCCTCATATTGACAACTGGACTGCTCCAACACAGCAAGAACCAGGTTTAACCCCATGGGTTCACTCCTCAGGGTCCCCAGCATATTTTAGTGTCTGCCTCAATAACATCCACCTCAATATACTGTACAGACTGGCTGATGGTGCAAAGACAGAATCAAACAGAGATAGTGAAAGGTGGACACAGACAGGCAGAGGGATCTCCCTTTGGTAAACATAATGGAGCATCTATCATTGATCCACTGATGGTGCAAAGACAGAAACAAACAGAGAGAGTGAAAGGTGGACACAGACAGGCAGAGGGATCTCCCTTTGGTAAACATAATGGAGCTTCTATCGTTGGTCCAGTGATGGTGGATAGACAGAAACAAACAGAGAGAGTGAAAGGTGGACACAGACAGGCAGAGGGATCTCCCTTTGGTAAACATAATGGAGCTTCTATCGTTGGTCCACTGATGGTGGATAGACAGAAACAAACAGAGAGAGTGAAAGGTGGACACAGACATGCAGAGGGATCTCCCTTTGGTAAACATAATGGAGCTTCTATCGTTGGTCCAGTGATGGTGGATAGACAGAAACAAACAGAGATAGTGAAAGGTGGACAGACATGCAGAGGGATCTCCCTTTGGTAAACATAATGGAGCTTCTATCGTTGGTCCACTGATGGTGGATAGGCTACTGCACGAACACACACACATGCTAAACTACAGGACTGTTTCACCAGCATAGACTAGAATATGTTCCGGGATTCATCCGATGGCATTGAGGAGCTAACCACATCAGTCACCGGCTTCATTAATAAGGGCATAGATGACATCGTCCCCACATTCCAATCAGAAGCCATGGATTACAGGAAATATCTGCACTGAGCTAAAGGCTAGACCTGTCGCTTTAAAAGAGCGGGACACTAATCCACCCTTAAAGAAAGTTCCCGCATGCCCTCCGACGAACCATCAAACAGGCAAAGCGTCAATACAGGACCAAGATCGAATCCTACTAAATTGGCTCTGTCGCTTGTCAGATGTGGAAGGGCTAGCATGGATTACAAAGGGAAACCCAGCCGTGAGCTGTCCAGTGATGCGATCCTACCAGACGAGCTAAATACCTTCTATACTGGCTTCGAGGCTAGCAACACTGAACCATGCATGAGAGCACCAACTGTTCCGGACGACAGTGTGATATTCACTGACATTTTCAACCTCTCCCTGACCCCGTCTGTAATGCTAAATATTTCAAGGTCTCCCGAGTGGTGCAGCGGGATAAGGCACTGCATCTCATTGCTTGAGGCTTCACTATAGACACCCTGGTTCGAATCCAGGCTGTATCACAACTGGCCGTGATTGGGAGTCCCATAGGGCGGCGCACAATTTGCCCAGCGTTGTTCGGTTTTGGCCGGTGTTTTTGTTCATAACTGACTTTCCTAGTTAAATTAAAATGTACATTTAAAAATGTAAACACCATGTGTCCCTGTGCCCAAGAACGCCAAGGTAATCTGACGAAATGACTTTCATAGCAGTCACATCTGTAGCCATGAAATGCTTTGAATGGCTTGTCATGGCTCAAATCAACACCTTTATCCCAAACAGCCTGGATCCACTCCAATTCACATACCGCCACATATCCACAGATGATGCAACCTCTATTGCAATCCACACTGCCCTTTCCAACCTGGACTAAAGGAGAACCTACTGTACATGAGAATGCTGTTCATTGACTCCAAGATCATTACTAAGCTAAGGACCCTGGGATTAAACAGGGTAGGCAACAACACATCCGCCACGCTGACCCTCAACACCGGGGCCACTCAGGGGTGCGTGCTTAGTCCACTCCTATACTCCCTGTTCACCCACGTCTTCGAGGCCAAGCATGACTCCAATACCGTCATTGGATACCACCGACAACGATGAGACAGCCTATAGGGAGGAGGTCAGAGACCTGGCAGTGTGGTGCCAGGACAACAACCTCTCCCTTAACACCAGCAAGACAAAGGAGCTGATCTGGGCTACAGGAAACAGAGGTCTGAGCACGCCCCCATCCACATTGATAGGGCTGAGTGGAGCAGGTTCGAGAGCTTCAAGTTCCTTGGTGTCCACATCACGAAGGAATTATCATGGTCCACACACACCAACACAATTGTGAAGAGCACACGACAATGCCTCTCAGGGGGCTGAAAAGATTTGGTCTGGGCCCTCAGCTCCTCAAAAGGTTCTACAGCTGCACCATTGAGAGCATCTTGACTGGCTGCATCACCGCTTGGTATGACAACTGCTTGGCATCTGACCACAAGGCACTACAGGACCCCTATACCAGGCATTGTCAGAGGAAAGCCCTAAAAATGGTCAAAGACTCCAGATACCCAAGTCATAGACTGTTCCCTGGGCTACTGCATGGCAGGCGGTACCAATGCACCACATCCGGAACCAACAGGACCCTGAACAGCTTCTACCCCCAAGCCATAAGACTGATAAATAGTTAAACTCTTTTAACTCATCTAGATAAGAGCGTCTGCTAAATGACTAAAATGTAAATATCACATACATGGGGCGGCAGGGTAGCCTAGTGGTTAGAGCGTTGGACTAGTAACCGAAAGGTTGCAAGTTCAAATCCCCGAGCTGACAAGGTACAAATCTGTCGTTCTGCCCCTGAACAGGCAGTTAACCCACTGTTCCTAGGCCGTTCGAATTTGTTCTTAACTGACTTGCCTGGTTAAATAAAGGTAAACAATACACTGTTGTTACAGTTAATTATCTATCCTGATGCCTAGTCATTATCCCTACCTATATGTACATATCTACGTCAATTATCTCGTAGTCAGTACTGGTGCCCCATGTATATAACTAAGTTATTATTACTCAGAGTGGATTTACTCATCGTATTAATATTATCTTTCTATTATTATAATAAAATATGGACCATGTCTTTGCATAGAAAATGAACATTGGTGATTGGTTATTGTATTCCTGTAATGGTGAACTAACTGATCTGTAATGCAAAACTGATACAAACAATAGCGAATGACATACAGGGGTAAACTAGGTCAGAACAGGGGTGTGTGCGTGTGTTTGCACGTGTGTGTCTGCTTCTTAAAGACAAATGAGGTCTAGAAGGTTAACAATGAGAGTACATACATTATTCGACATATAGAAGGGAGTCAGGTGTAATGGTATAGGTAGGATACTGTGTACTGAGCCAGGAGAATCATTAGTGTCTCGACTAGCCTATTTTTACCCAATTAAGATGAGAACATCTGACCTTGTTCCAGCAATATGCACCAAGAGCTCATTTCAAAGCACACACATGCATACACACACACACGCACGCACACGCATTCACATGCATACACACAGCTTTCAGTCTACTACAGACTGAGTCAGCTAGGTTGGTTGCGGTCTCTCATCTCCCTTACTCACACAGTAGCCTACACACTAGGTTTGGGCGGTATACCGTATATACCGTATCCCGAGGGATTTGGCAATAGCCATGGGATGGTTTTTCAATACCGTCAATACCGTTGAAACTACTTCTTTTAATTTATTTTTCAATACATTTTTATATTTGTAGCTACTTTTTCAGTAAATACCTGCAGTCAATATGACAGGAGATAAAGATTATAAATTAGTTAGTCAGAAAATATATTCATTTTCATCAGATGACAAAATAATTTTTGTCAATTTTTGTTTTTGGCTGGCAGTCATGCAACTCTATTTGGCTGGCAGTCACAAAAGCAAATAAGCTAACATTTAAAAAAAATCAGAGCGCTGTCTGCTGATAGAATGTCTGTCAAGCAGAAATGATAAGAAGAAGCATTTTACATCTGTGTTTACAAAACACAGCAAGATATTTCTTATGCATTTTATATTTTTTTCCTGCGTGAAAAACACAAAATTCTCAGTTAACGAGACCCCTAAATTTGAGGTCTTGCTAGTTATCTAAGTAAGTGGCTGAATTAATAAGGCGAGGGGGCATCATATTGTGTTAGATTTAGATGTTTGAGAAGTCAAAGCCCGATCTTGATTTCCTTACGTTTTTTCTCCTCTCTGTTCTCGGACTATCTGCTCCTCCACCCTCTTCTCCAAGCTTACCAGGCAGGCCCGTTGCCCTAGCGACTCCAGACTCCACACAGACACAGCGTGTACACATGCTGCTACACCCTCTTCTCCAAGCTTACCAGGCAGGCCCGTTGCCCTAGCGACTCCAGACTCCACACAGACACAGCGTGTACACATGCTGCTCCAAACTCTTCTCCAAGCTTACCAGGCAGGCCCGTTGCCCTAGCGACTCCAGACTCCACACAGACACAGCGTGTACACATGCTGCTCCACCCTCTTCTCCAAGCTTACCAGGCAGGCCCGTTGCCCTAGCGACTCCAGACTCCACACAGACACAGCGTGTACACATGCTGCTCCACCCTCTTCTCCAAGCTTACCAGGCAGGCCCGTTGCCTTAGCGACTCCAGACTCCACACAGACACAGTGTGTACACATGCTGCTCCACCCTCTTCTCCAAGCTTACCAGGCAGGCCCGTTTCCCTAGCGACTCCAGACTCCACACAGACACAGCGTGTACACATGCTGCTCCACCCTCTTCTCCAAGCTTACCAGGCAGGCCCGTTGCCTTAGCGACTCCAGACTCCACACAGACACAGCGTGTACACATGCTGCTCCAGAGCCAGTACTGTTCTTCCTTCAGACAAGCATGTGTCAAAACTGTTCATTTGCACAATGTCTCTCGTTCACATTCGCTTGACATTTGGCAGCTCCAACCTATATATGTATAACTTTATGTGCTGGATTGCCTGTTTTAGCAATTAGATTTTTTCACTCGTTAGCATATTTAGCTTGCAGTCTCCATGGAAATTCGCTATTACTTGTGATAATTTGTTAGCATTCTGGTAAATGATGCCCAATTCTTTCTGGCACCACCATGTGTACTAAGTTGATAATACTGTAAATCCCGGGATGAGAGAAGGATGGTATAAAGATATGAACATCTGGATACCACCCAACCATAATACACACACACAGTCACCTAAACAAACATACCCATCAAATG
This sequence comes from Oncorhynchus keta, assembly GCF_023373465.1. Taxonomy (NCBI): domain Eukaryota; kingdom Metazoa; phylum Chordata; class Actinopteri; order Salmoniformes; family Salmonidae; genus Oncorhynchus; species Oncorhynchus keta. The sequence continues at coordinate 20,517 of NW_026290979.1, forward strand.
TAATAGTGACTATTCAAACTTTATTTCAACTGCAGCATATCCGTATCCCTATTTCATATGCCAGTCAAACACCCCATTGCCCTGCACTCCTCTAGTAGACACACCAGTGGAGGACGGCTCATTATAATGGCTGAAGCCAATGGAAAGGCATCAGACCATGTGTTTGATGCAATTCATACCATTCTACTTATTTCTCTCCAGTCATTACCATGAGCCCGTCCTCCCCAATTAAGGTGTCACCAACCTGTGACACACACAGCTCACAACAAGGACAGACACCAGAGAGAAACAAGGACAGGCACCAGAGAGAAACAAGGACAGGCACCAGAGAGAAACAAGGACAGGCACCAGAGAGAAACAAGGACAGGCACCAGAGAGAAACAAGGACAGACACCAGAGAGAAACAAGGACAGACACCAGAGAGAAACAAGGACAGGCACCAGAGAGAAACAAGGACAGGCACCAGAGAGAAACAAGGACAGACACCAGAGAGAAACAAGGACAGACACCAGAGAGAAACAAGGACAGGCACCAGAGAGAAACAAGGACAGACACCAGAGAGAAACAAGGACAGACACCAGAGAGAAACAAGGACAGACACCAGAGAGAAACAAGGACAGACACCAGAGAGAAACAAGGACAGACACCAGAGAGAAACAAGGACAGACACCAGAGAGAAACAAGGACAGACACCAGAGAGAAACAAGGACAGGCACCAGAGAGAAACAAGGACAGACACCAGAGAGAAACAAGGACAGACACCAGAGAGAAACAGGACAGACACCAGAGAGAAACAAGGACAGACACCAGAGAGAAACAAGGACAGACACAAGGACAGACACCAGAGAGAAACAAGGACAGACACCAGAGAGAAACAAGGACAGACACCAGAGAGAAACAAGGACAGACACCAGAGAGAAACAAGGACAGACACCAGAGAGAAACAAGGACAGGACACCAGAGAGAAACAAGGACAGGCACCAGAGAGAAACAAGGACAGACACCAGAGAGAAACAAGGACAGACACCAGAGAGAGACAACAAGGACAACACCAGAGAGAAACAGGACAGGCACCAGAGAGAAACAAGGACACAAGGAAACAAGGACAGACACCAGAGAGAAACAAGGACAGGCACCAGAGAGAAACAAGGACAGACACCAGAGAGAAACAAGGACAGACACCAGAGAGAAACAAGGACAGACACCAGAGAGAAACAAGGACAGACACCAGAGAGAAACAAGGACAGACACCAGAGAGAAACAAGGACAGACACCAGAGAGAAACAAGGACAGACACCAGAGAGAAACAAGGACAGGCACCAGAGAGAAACAAGGACAGGCACCAGAGAGAAACAAGGACAGACACCAGAGAGAAACAAGGACAGGCACCAGAGAGAAACAAGGACAGACACCAGAGAGAAACAAGGACAGACACCAGAGAGAAACAAGGACAGGCACCAGAGAGAAACAAGGACAGACACCATAGAGAAACAAGGACAGACACCAGAGAGAAACAAGGACAGACACCAGAGAGAAACAAGGACAGGCACCAGAGAGAAACAAGGACAGACACCAGAGAGAAACAAGGACAGACACCATAGAGAAACAAGGACAGACACCAGAGAGAAACAAGGACAGACACACCAGAGAGAAACAAGGACAGCACCAGAGAGAAACAAGGACAGACACCAGAGAGAAACAAGGACAGACACCAGAGAAACAAGGACAGACACCAGAGAGAAACAAGGACAGACACCAGAGAGAAACAAGGACAGACACCAGAGAGAAACAAGGACAGACACCAGAGAGAAACAAGGACAGACACCAGAGAGAAACAAGGACAGACACCAGAGAGAAACAAGGACAGACACCAGAGAGAAACAAGGACAGACACCATAGAGAAACAAGGACAGGCACCAGAGAGACAAGGACAGACACCAGAGAGAAACAAGGACAGACACCAGAGAGAAACAAGGACAGACACCAGAGAGAAACAAGGACAGACACCAGAGAGAAACAAGGACAGACACCAGAGAGAAACAAGGACAGGCACCAGAGAGAAACAAGGACAGACACCAGAGAGAAACAAGGACAGACACCAGAGAGAAACAAGGACAGACACCAGAGAGAAACAAGGACAGACACCAGAGAGAAACAAGGACAGACACCAGAGAGAAACAAGGACAGACACCAGAGAGAAACAAGGACAGACACCAGAGAGAAACAAGGACAGACACCAGAGAGAAACAAGGACAGACACCAGAGAGAAACAAGGACAGACACCAGAGAGAAACAAGGACAGACACCAGAGAGAAACAAGGACAGACACCAGAGAGAAACAAGGACAGACACCAGAGAGAAACAAGGACAGACACCAGAGAGAAACAAGGACAGACACCAGAGAGAAACAAGGACAGACACCAGAGAGAAACAAGGACAGACACCAGAGAGAAACAAGGACAGACACCAGAGAGAAACAAGGACAGACACCAGAGAGAAACAAGGACAGACACCAGAGAGAAACAAGGACAGACACCAGAGAGAAACAAGGACAGACACCAGAGAGAAACAAGGACAGGCACCAGAGAGAAACAAGGACAGGCACCAGAGAGAAACAAGGACAGACACCAGAGAGAAACAAGGACAGACACCAGAGAGAAACAAGGACAGGCACCAGAGAGAAACAAGGACAGACACCAGAGAGAAACAAGGACAGACACCAGAGAGAAACAAGGACAGACACCAGAGAGAAACAAGGACAGACACCAGAGAGAAACAAGGACAGACACCAGAGAGAAACAAGGACAGACACCAGAGAGAAACAAGGACAGACACCAGAGAGAAACAAGGACAGACACCAGAGAGAAACAAGGACAGACACCAGAGAGAAACAAGGACAGACACCATAGAGAAACAAGGACAGACACCAGAGAAACAAGGACAGACACCAGAGAAACAAGGACAGACACCAGAGAGAAACAAGGACAGACACCAGAGAGAAACAAGGACAGACACCAGAGAGAAACAAGGACAGACACCAGAGAGAAACAAGGACAGACACCAGAGAGAAACAAGGACAGACACCAGAGAGAAACAAGGACAGACACCAGAGAGAAACAAGGACAGACACCAGAGAGAAACAAGGACAGACACCAGAGAGAAACAAGGACAGACACCAGAGAGAAACAAGGACAGACACCAGAGAGAAACAAGGACAGACACCAGAGAGAAACAAGGACAGACACCAGAGAGAAACAAGGACAGACACCATAGAGAAACAAGGACAGACACCAGAGAGAAACAAGGACAGACACCAGAGAAACAAGGACAGACACCATAGAGAAACAAGGACAGACACCAGAGAGAAACAAGGACAGACACCAGAGAGAAACAAGGACAGACACCAGAGAGAAACAAGGACAGACACCAGAGAGAAACAAGGACAGACACCAGAGAGAAACAAGGACAGACACCATAGAGAAACAAGGACAGGCACCAGAGAGAAACAAGGACAGACACCAGAGAGAAACAAGGACAGACACCATAGAGAAACAAGGACAGACACCAGAGAGAAACAAGGACAGACACCAGAGAAACAAGGACAGACACACCAGAGAGAAACAAGGACAGGCACCAGAGAGAAACAAGGACAGACACCAGAGAGAAACAAGGACAGACACCAGAGAGAAACAAGGACAGACACCAGAGAGAAACAAGGACAGACACCAGAGAGAAACAAGGACAGACACCAGAGAAACAAGGACAGACACCAGAGAGAAACAAGGACAGACACCAGAGAGAAACAAGGACAGACCCATAGAGAAACAAGGACAGACACCAGAGAGAAACAAGGACAGACACCATAGAGAAACAAGGACAGACACCAGAGAGAAACAAGGACAGACACCAGAGAGAAACAAGGACAGACACCAGAGAGAAACAAGGACAGACACCAGAGAGAAACAAGGACAGACACCAGAGAGAAACAAGGACAGACACCAGAGAGAAACAAGGACAGACACCAGAGAGAAACAAGGACAGACACCAGAGAGAAACAAGGACAGACACCAGAGAGAAACAAGGACAGACACCAGAGAGAAACAAGGACAGACACCAGAGAGAAACAAGGACAGACACCAGAGAGAAACAAGGACAGACACCATAGAGAAACAAGGACAGACACCAGAGAGAAACAAGGACAGACACCAGAGAGAAACAAGGACAGACACCAGAGAGAAACAAGGACAGACACCAGAGAGAAACAAGGACAGACACCAGAGAGAAACAAGGACAGACACCATAGAGAAACAAGGAGACACCAGGCACCAGAGAGAAACAAGGACAGACACCAGAGAGAAACAAGGACAGACACCATAGAGAAACAAGGACAGACACCAGAGAGAAACAAGGACAGACACCATAGAGAAACAAGGACAGGCACCAGAGAGAAACAAGGACAGACACCAGAGAGAAACAAGGACAGACACCATAGAGAAACAAGGACAGACACCAGAGAGAAACAAGGTAGATACCTGGTGGTAATATCCTGTAACATCCCTCCGATATGACGTCTGAAAAACAAGAGAAACCGTGTCAAAGATACGCGTCATCATCCATTTCCTCCTCCCGTCTCCCGTCTGACAGTTTGACTGTAGGCTGAAAACATGCACTGCAAAAATAGGCTTTACCTGCAGTCTTACCAAGATGAATCATCTCACTGCACTGACAGATCATTCTGCTTATTTCAACCTACAAAAGGCTTGATTTTTTGGGTAATAGAAAACAACTCAAAACAATAAAAAAAATTTGCAGTGTGTCTCCAGTTTTCATCTGGATTTACCTCTACCTGGTGTGTGTGTGTGTGTGTGTGTGTGTGTGTGTGTGTGTGTGTGTGTGTGTGTGTGTGTGTGTGTGTGTGTGTGTGTGTGTGTGTGTGTGTGTGTGTGTGTCTCTCTGACCACCTTGACACGGGGGTTAAGGTTGCCCATGGCGTCGGCTTTGAAGTCGCTCTTGTTCTTCCGGCAGAGCACGGCGGTGATGATGATGATGATGAGCGTTACCACGGCGATAGGGGCCAGCACCGCTGCGATGATCCACAGATTGTTTGGAGGATTCTTCACCACAGCTGAAAGGGGAAACACACAGGAACACTTTGTGAGAGAACGGATCAACACACACACGCACACACAACATATTCACTCCTATTGTTGTGCTGTGTATAAGAATTGTCATCATGTAATCATCAATGATAGAACACACAGTACCAGTAGATATGTTTTACTGAGGTAAATGTGTCTGCAGTGAGAAATGTTCCTCACTGATGATATTGATGAACACATCAATCAACAGCACAGCAGTAGTCCATCCTCTCCTTTCATTATGCCCTACCTCTACAGACACATCTCATAGTGTCCTCCATCCTCTCCTTTCATTATGCCCTACCTCTACAGACACATCTCATACTGTCCTCCATCCTCTCCTTTCATTATGCCCTACCTCTACAGACACATCTCATACTGTCCTCCATCCTCTCCTTTCATTATGCCCTACCTCTACAGACACATCTCATACTGTCCTCCATCCTCTCCTTTCATTATGCCCTACCTCTACAGACACATCTCATACTGTCCTCCATCCTCTCCTTTCATTATGCCCTACCTCTACAGACACATCTCATACTGTCCTCCATCCTCTCCTTTCATTATGCCCTACCTCTACAGACACATCTCATACTGTCCTCCATCCTCTCCTTTCATTATGCCCTACCTCTACAGACACATCTCATACTGTCCTCCATCCTCTCCTTTCATTATGCCCTACCTCTACAGACACATCTCATACTGTCCTCCATCCTCTCCTTTCATTATGCCCTACCTCTACAGACACATCTCATACTGTCCTCCATCCTCTCCTTTCATTATGCCCTACCTCTACAGACACATCTCATACTGTCCTCCATCCTCTCCTTTCATTATGCCCTACCTCTACAGACACATCTCATGTCCTGTCCTCCATCCTCTCCTTTCATTATGCCCTACCTCTACAGACACATCTCATACTGTCCTCCATCCTCTCCTTTCATTATGCCCTACCTCTACAGACACATCTCATACTGTCCTCCATCCTCTCCTTTCATTATGCCCTACCTCTACAGACACATCTCATACTGTCCTCCATCCTCTCCTTTCATTATGCCCTACCTCTACAGACACATCTCATACTGTCCTCCATCCTCTCCTTTCATTATGCCCTACCTCTACAGACACATCTCATACTGTCCTCCATCCTCTCCTTTCATTATGCCCTACCTCTACAGACACATCATCCTCTCCTTTCATACTACAGACACATCTCATACTGTCCTCCATCCTCTCCTTTCATTATGCCCTACCTCTACAGACACATCTCATACTGTCCTCCATCCTCTCCTTTCATTATGCCCTACCTCTACAGACACATCTCATACTGTCCTCCATCCTCTCCTTTCATTATGCCTCTACCTCTACAGACACATCTTTCATTATACTGTCCTCCATCCTCTCCTTTCATTATGCCCTACCTCTACAGACACATCTCATACTGTCCTCCATCCTCTCCTTTCATTATGCCCTACCTCTACAGACACATCTCATACTGTCCTCCATCCTCTCCTTTCATTATGCCCTACCTCTACAGACACATCTCATACTGTCCTCCATCCTCTCCTTTCATTATGCCCTACCTCTACAGACACATCTCATACTGTCCTCCATCCTCTCCTTTCATTATGCCCTACCTCTACAGACACATCTCATACTGTCCTCCATCCTCTCCTTTCATTATGCCCTACCTCTACAGACACATCTCATACTGTCCTCCATCCTCTCCTTTCATTGTCTCTCAGACACATCTCATACTGTCCTCCATCCTCTCCTTTCATTATGCCCTACCTCTACAGACACATCTCATACTGTCCTCCATCCTCTCCTTTCATTATGCCCTACCTCTACAGACACATCTCATACTGTCCTCCATCCTCTCCTTTCATTATGCCCTACCTCTACAGACACATCTCATACTGTCCTCCATCCTCTCCTTTCATTATGCCCTACCTCTACAGACACATCTCATACTGTCCTCCATCCTCTCCTTTCATTATGCCCTACCTCTACAGACACATCTCATACTGTCCTCCATCCTCTCCTTTCATTATGCCCTACCTCTACAGACACATCTCATACTGTCCTCCATCCTCTCCTTTCATTATGCCCTACCTCTACAGACACATCTCATACTGTCCTCCATCCTCTCCTTTCATTATGCCCTACCTCTACAGACACATCTCATACTGTCCTCCATCCTCTCCTTTCATTATGCCCTACCTCTACAGACACATCTCATACTGTCCTCCATCCTCTCCTTTCATTATGCCCTACCTCTACAGACACATCTCATACTGTCCTCCATCCTCTCCTTTCATTATGCCCTACCTCTACAGACACATCTCATACTGTCCTCCATCCTCTCCTTTCATTATGCCCTACCTCTACAGACACATCTCATACTGTCCTCCATCCTCTCCTTTCATTATGCCCTACCTCTACAGACACATCTCATACTGTCCTCCATCCTCTCCTTTCATTATGCCCTACCTCTACAGACACATCTCATACTGTCCTCCATCCTCTCCTTTCATTATGCCCTACCTCTACAGACACATCTCATACTGTCCTCCATCCTCTCCTTTCATTATGCCCTACCTCTACAGACACATCTCATACTGTCCTCCATCCTCTCCTTTCATTATGCCCTACCTCTACAGACACATCTCATACTGTCCTCCATCCTCTCCTTTCATTATGCCCTACCTCTACAGACACATCTCATACTGTCCTCCATCCTCTCCTTTCATTATGCCCTACCTCTACAGACACATCTCATACTGTCCTCCATCCTCTCCTTTCATTATGCCCTACCTCTACAGACACATCTCATACTGTCCTCCATCCTCTCCTTTCATTATGCCCTACCTCTACAGACACATCTCATACTGTCCTCCATCCTCTCCTTTCATTATGCCCTACCTCTACAGACACATCTCATACTGTCCTCCATCCTCTCCTTTCATTATGCCCTACCTCTACAGACACATCTCATACTGTCCTCCATCCTCTCCTTTCATTATGCCCTACCTCTACAGACACATCTCATACTGTCCTCCATCCTCTCCTTTCATTATGCCCTACCTCTACAGACACATCTCATACTGTCCTCCATCCTCTCCTTTCATTATGCCCTACCTCTACAGACACATCTCATACTGTCCTCCATCCTCTCCTTTCATTATGCCCTACCTCTACAGACACATCTCATACTGTCCTCCATCCTCTCCTTTCATTATGCCCTACCTCTACAGACACATCTCATACTGTCCTCCATCCTCTCCTTTCATTATGCCCTACCTCTACAGACACATCTCATACTGTCCTCCATCCTCTCCTTTCATTATGCCCTACCTCTACAGACACATCTCATACTGTCCTCCATCCTCTCCTTTCATTATGCCCTACCTCTACAGACACATCTCATACTGTCCTCCATCCTCTCCTTTCATTATGCCCTACCTCTACAGACACATCTCATACTGTCCTCCATCCTCTCCTTTCATTATGCCCTACCTCTACAGACACATCTCATACTGTCCTCCATCCTCTCCTTTCATTATGCCCTACCTCTACAGACACATCTCATACTGTCCTCCATCCTCTCCTTTCATTATGCCCTACCTCTACAGACACATCTCATACTGTCCTCCATCCTCTCCTTTCATTATGCCCTACCTCTACAGACACATCTCATACTGTCCTCCATCCTCTCCTTTCATTATGCCCTACCTCTACAGACACATCTCATACTGTCCTCCATCCTCTCCTTTCATTATGCCCTACCTCTACAGACACATCTCATACTGTCCTCCATCCTCTCCTTTCATTATGCCCTACCTCTACAGACACATCTCATACTGTCCTCCATCCTCTCCTTTCATTATGCCCTACCTCTACAGACACATCTCATACTGTCCTCCATCCTCTCCTTTCATTATGCCCTACCTCTACAGACACATCTCATACTGTCCTCCATCCTCTCCTTTCATTATGCCCTACCTCTACAGACACATCTCATACTGTCCTCCATCCTCTCCTTTCATTATGCCCTACCTCTACAGACACATCTCATACTGTCCTCCATCCTCTCCTTTCATTATGCCCTACCTCTACAGACACATCTCATACTGTCCTCCATCCTCTCCTTTCATTATGCCCTACCTCTACAGACACATCTCATACTGTCCTCCATCCTCTCCTTTCATTATGCCCTACCTCTACAGACACATCTCATACTGTCCTCCATCCTCTCCTTTCATTATGCCCTACCTCTACAGACACATCTCATACTGTCCTCCATCCTCTCCTTTCATTATGCCCTACCTCTACAGACACATCTCATACTGTCCTCCATCCTCTCCTTTCATTATGCCCTACCTCTACAGACACATCTCATACTGTCCTCCATCCTCTCCTTTCATTATGCCCTACCTCTACAGACACATCTCATACTGTCCTCCATCCTCTCCTTTCATTATGCCCTACCTCTACAGACACATCTCATACTGTCCTCCATCCTCTCCTTTCATTATGCCCTACCTCTACAGACACATCTCATACTGTCCTCCATCCTCTCCTTTCATTATTACCTCTACAGCCCTCCATCCTCTCCTTTCATTATGCCCTACCTCTACAGACACATCTCATACTGTCCTCCATCCCTCCTTTCATTATGCCCTACCTCTACAGACACATCTCATACTGTCCTCCATCCTCTCCTTTCATTATGCCCTACCTCTACAGACACATCTCATACTGTCCTCCATCCTCTCCTTTCATTATGCCCTACCTCTACAGACACATCTCATACTGTCCTCCATCCCTCCTTTCATTATGCCCTACCTCTACAGACACATCTCATACTGTCCTCCATCCTCTCCTTTCATTATGCCCTACCTCTACAGACACATCTCATACTGTCCTCCATCCTCTCCTTTCATTATGCCCTACCTCTACAGACACATCTCATACTGTCCTCCATCCTCTCCTTTCATTATGCCCTACCTCTACAGACACATCTCATACTGTCCTCCATCCTCTCCTTTCATTATGCCCTACCTCTACAGACACATCTCATACTGTCCTCCATCCTCTCCTTTCATTATGCCCTACCTCTACAGAGACATACTGTCCTCCATCTCATACTGACACATCTCCTCCATCCTCTCCTTTCATTATGCCCTACCTCTACAGACACATCTCATACTGTCCTCCATCCTCTCCTTTCATTATGCCCTACCTCTACAGACACATCTCATACTGTCCTCCATCCTCCTTTCCTTTCATTATGCCATTATGCCCTACCTACAGACACATCTCATACTGTCCTCCATCCTCTCCTTTCATTATGCCCTACCTCTACAGACACATCTCATACTGTCCTCCATCCCTCCTTTCATTATGCCCTACCTCTACAGACACATCTCATACTGTCCTCCATCCTCTCCTTTCATTATGCCCTACCTCTACAGACACATCTCATACTGTCCTCCATCCTCTCCTTTCATTATGCCCTACCTCTACAGACACATCTCATACTGTCCTCCATCCTCTCCTTTCATTATGCCCTACCTCTACAGACACATCTCATACTGTCCTCCATCCTCTCCTTTCATTATGCCCTACCTCTACAGACACATCTCATACTGTCCTCCATCCTCTCCTTTCATTATGCCCTACCTCTACAGACACATCTCATACTGTCCTCCATCCTCTCCTTTCATTATGCCCTACCTCTACAGACACATCTCATACTGTCCTCCATCCTCTCCTTTCATTATGCCCTACCTCTACAGACACATCTCATACTGTCCTCCATCCTCTCCTTTCATTATGCCCTACCTCTACAGACACATCTCATACTGTCCTCCATCCTCTCCTTTCATTATGCCCTACCTCTACAGACACATCTCATACTGTCCTCCATCCTCTCCTTTCATTATGCCCTACCTCTACAGACACATCTCATACTGTCCTCCATCCTCTCCTTTCATTATGCCCTACCTCTACAGACACATCTCATACTGTCCTCCATCCTCTCCTTTCATTATGCCCTACCTCTACAGACACATCTCATACTGTCCTCCATCCTCTCCTTTCATTATGCCCTACCTCTACAGACACATCTCATACTGTCCTCCATCCTCTCCTTTCATTATGCCCTACCTCTACAGACACATCTCATACTGTCCTCCATCCTCTCCTTTCATTATGCCCTACCTCTACAGACACATCTCATACTGTCCTCCATCCTCTCCTTTCATTATGCCCTACCTCTACAGACACATCTCATACTGTCCTCCATCCTCTCCTTTCATTATGCCCCTACCTCTACAGACACATCTCATAGTGTCCTACAGACACATCTCTGTCCTCCATCCTCTCCTTTCATTATGCCCTACCTCTACAGACACATCTCATACTGTCCTCCATCCTCTCCTTTCATTATGCCCTACCTCTACAGACACATCTCATACTGTCCTCCATCCTCTCCTTTCATTATGCCCTACCTCTACAGACACATCTCATACTGTCCTCCATCCTCTCCTTTCATTATGCCCTACCTCTACAGACACATCTCATACTGTCCTCCATCCTCTCCTTTCATTATGCCCTACCTCTACAGACACATCTCATACTGTCCTCCTTCCTCCATCCTCTCCTTTCATTATGCCCTACCTCTACAGACACATCTCATACTGTCCTCCATCCTCTCCTTTCATTATGCCCTACCTCTACAGACACATCTCATACTGTCCTCCATCCTCTCCTTTCATTATGCCCTACCTCTACAGACACATCTCATACTGTCCTCCATCCATCTCCTTTCATTATGCCCTACCTCTACAGACACATCTCATACTGTCCTCCATCCTCTCCTTTCATTATGCCCTACCTCTACAGACACATCTCATACTGTCCTCCATCCTCTCCTTTCATTATGCCCTACCTCTACAGACACATCTCATACTGTCCTCCATCTCTCCTTTCATTATGCCCTCCTCCAGACCATCTCATACTGTCCTCCATCCTCCTCCTTTCATTATGCCCTACCTCTACAGACACATCTCATACTGTCCTCCATCCTCTCCTTTCATTATGCCCTACCTCTACAGACACATCTCATACTGTCCTCCATCCTCTCCTTTCATTATGCCCTACCTCTACAGACACATCTCATACTGTCCTCCATCCTCTCCTTTCATTATGCCCTACCTCTACAGACACATCTCATACTGTCCTCCACTGTCCTCCATCCTCCTTTCATTATGCCCTACTCTACAGACACATCTCATACTGTCCTCCATCCTCTCCTTTCATTATGCCCTACCTCTACAGACACATCTCATACTGTCCTCCATCCTTCCTCCATCCTCTCCATTTCATTATGCCCTACCTCTACAGACACATCTCATACTGTCCTCCATCCTCTCCTTTCATTATGCCCTACCTCTACAGACACATCTCATACTGTCCTCCATCCTCTCCTTTCATTATGCCCTACCTCTACAGACACATCTCATACTGTCTCCTCCATCCTCCTTTCATTATGCCCTACCTCTACAGACACATCTCATACTGTCCTCCATCCTCTCCTTTCATTATGCCCTACCTCTACAGACATCTCATCTCCATACTGTCACATCTCATACTGTCCTCATCCATCCTCTCCCTTCATTATGCCCTACCTCTACAGACACATCTCATAGTGTCCTCCATCCTCTCCTTTCATTATGCCCTACCTCTACAGACACTGTCCTCCATCTTTCATTATGCCCTGTCCTACAGACACATCTTCCTCCATCCTCTCCTTTCATTATGCCTACATCTCTACAGACACATCTCATACTGTCCTCATACTGTCCTCCATCTCTCCTTTCATTATGCCCTACCTCTACAGACACATCTCATACTGTCCTCCATCCTCTCCTTTCATTATGCCCTACCTCTACAGACACATCTCATACTGTCCTCCATCCTCTCCTTTCATTATGCCCTACCTCTACAGACACATCTCATACTGTCCTCCATCCTCTCCTTTCATTATGCCCTACCTCTACAGACACATCTCATACTGTCCTCCATCCTCTCCCTTCATTATGCCCTACCTCTACAGACACATCTCATACTGTCCTCCATCCTCTCCTTTCATTATGCCCTACCTCTACAGACACATCTCATACTGTCCTCCATCCTCTCCTTTCATTATGCCCTACCTCTACAGACACATCTCATACTGTCCTCCATCCTCTCCTTTCATTATGCCCTACCTCTACAGACACATCTCATACTGTCCTCCATCCTCTCCTTTCATTATGCCCTACCTCTACAGACACATCTCATACTGTCCTCCATCCTCTCCTTTCATTATGCCCTACCTCTACAGACACATCTCATACTGTCCTCCATCCTCTCCCTTCATTATGCCCTACCTCTACAGACACATCTCATAGTGTCCTCACTTCCTCCATCCTCTCCTTTCATTATGTTGTACCTCTACAGACACATCTCATACTGTCCTCCATCCTCTCCCTTCATTATGCCCTACCTCTACAGACACATCTCATACTGTCCTCCATCCTCTCCTTTCATTATGCCCTACCTCTACAGACACATCTCATACTGTCCTCCATCCTCTCCCTTCATTATGCCCTACCTCTACAGACACATCTCATACTGTCCTCCATCCTCTCCTTTCATTATGCCCTACCTCTACAGACACATCTCATACTGTCCTCACTTCCTCCATCCTCTCCCTTCATTATGCCCTACCTCTACAGACACATCTCATACTGTCCTCCATCCTCTCCTTTCATTATGCCCTACCTCTACAGACACATCTCATACTGTCCTCCATCCTCTCCTTTCATTATGCCCTACCTCTACAGACACATCTCATACTGTCCTCCATCCTCTCCTTTCATTATGCCCTACCTCTACAGACACATCTCATACTGTCCCTCCATCCATCCTCTCCTTTCATTATGCCCTACTCTACAGAGATAGTATCTACAGACACATCTCATACTGTCCTCCATCCTCTCCTTTCATTATGCCCTACCTCTACAGACACATCTCATACTGTCCTCCATCCTCTCCCTTCATTATGCCCTACCTCTACAGACACATCTCATACTGTCCTCCATCCTCTCCCTTCATTATGCCCTACCTCTACAGACACATCTCATACTGTCCTCCATCCTCTCCTTTCATTATGCCCTACCTCTACAGACACATCTCATACTGTCCTCCATCCTCTCCTTTCATTATGCCCTACCTCTACAGACACATCTCATACTGTCCTCCATCCTCTCCTTTCATTATGCCCTACCTCTACAGACACATCTCATACTGTCCTCCATCCTCTCCTTTCATTATGCCCTACCTCTACAGACACATCTCATACTGTCCTCACTTCCTCCATCCTCTCCTTTCATTATGCCCTACCTCTACAGACACATCTCATACTGTCCTCCATCCTCTCCTTTCATTATGCCCTACCTCTACAGACACATCTCATACTGTCCTCACTTCCTCCATCCTCTCCTTTCATTATGCCCTACCTCTACAGACACATCTCATATACTGTCCTCCCTCTCAGAGATCCATCCTCTCCTTTCATTATGCCCTACCTCTACAGACACATCTCATACTGTCCTCCATCCTCTCCTTTCATTATGCCCTACCTCTACAGACACATCTCATACTGTCCTCCATCCTCTCCTTTCATTATGCCCTACCTCTACAGACACATCTCATAGTGTCCTCACTTCCTCCATCCTCTCCCTTCATTATGCCCTACCTCTACAGACACATCTCATACTGTCCTCCATCCTCTCCTTTCATTATGCCCTACCTCTACAGACACATCTCATACTGTCCTCACTTCCTCCATCCTCTCCTTTCATTATGCCCTACCTCTACAGACACATCTCATACTGTCCTCCATCCTCTCCTTTCATTATGCCCTACCTCTACAGACACATCTCATACTGTCCTCCATCCTCTCCTTTCATTATGCCCTACCTCTACAAACACATCTCATACTGTCCTCCATCCTCTCCTTTCATTATGCCCTACCTCTACAGACACATCTCATACTGTCCTCCATCCTCTCCTTTCATTATGCCCTACCTCTACAGACACATCTCATACATTATGTCCTCCATCCTCCTCCCCTTCATTATGCCCTACCTCTACAGACACATCTCATACTGTCCTCCATCCTCTCCTTTCATTATGCCCTACCTCTACAGACACATCTCATACTGTCCTCACTTCCTCCATCCTCTCCCTTCATTATGCCCTACCTCTACAGACACATCTCATACTGTCCTCACTTCCTCCATCCTCTCCTTTCATTATGCCCTACCTCTACAGACACATCTCATACTGTCCTCACTTCCTCCATCCTCTCCTTTCATTATGCCCTACCTCTACAGACACATCTCATACTGTCCTCACTTCCTCCATCCTCTCCTTTCATTATGCCCTACCTCTACAGACACATCTCATACTGTCCTCACTTCCTCCATCCTCTCCTTTCATTATGCCCTACCTCTACAGACACATCTCATACTGTCCTCACTTCCTCCATCCTCTCCCTTCATTATGCCCTACCTCTACAGACACATCTCATACTGTCCTCTCTTCCTCCATCCTCTCCTTTCATTATGCCCTACCTCTACAGACACATCTCATACTGTCCTCCATCCTCTCCTTTCATTATGCCCTACCTCTACAGACACATCTCATACTGTCCTCCATCCTCTCCTTTCATTATGCCCTACCTCTACAGACACATCTCATACTGTCCTCCATCCTCTCCTTTCATTATGCCCTACCTCTACAGACACATCTCATAGTGTCCTCACTTCCTCCATCCTCTCCCTTCATTATGCCCTACCTCTACAGACACATCTCATACTGTCCTCCATCCTCTCCTTTCATTATGCCCTACCTCCACAGACACATCTCATAGTGTCCTCACTTCCTCCATCCTCTCCCTTCATTATGCCCTACCTCTACAGACACATCTCATACTGTCCTCCATCCTCTCCTTTCATTATGCCCTACCTCTACAGACACATCTCATACTGTCCTCACTTCCTCCATCCTCTCCTTTCATTATGCCCTACCTCTACAGACACATCTCATACTGTCCTCACTTCCTCCATCCTCTCCTTTCATTATGCCCTACCTCTACAGACACATCTCATACTGTCCTCACTTCCTCCATCCTCTCCTTTCATTATGCCCTACCTCTACAGACACATCTCATACTGTCCTCACTTCCTCCATCCTCTCCTTTCATTATGCCCTACCTCTACAGACACATCTCATACTGTCCTCACTTCCTCCATCCTCTCCCTTCATTATGCCCTACCTCTACAGACACATCTCATACTGTCCTCCATCCTCTCCTTTCATTATGCCCTACCTCTACAGACACATCTCATACTGTCCTCCATCCTCTCCTTTCATTATGCCCTACCTCTACAGACACATCTCATACTGTCCTCCATCCTCTCCCTTCATTATGCCCTACCTCTACAGACACATCTCATAGTGTCCTCACTTCCTCCATCCTCTCCTTTCATTATGCCCTACCTCTACAGACACATCTCATACTGTCCTCACTTCCTCCATCCTCTCCCTTCATTATGCCCTACCTCTACAGACACATCTCATACTGTCCTCCATCCTCTCCCTTCATTATAGCGTACCTCTACAGACACATCTCATACTGTCCTCCATCCTCTCCCTTCATTATAGCGTACCTCTACAGACACATCTCATACTGTCCTCACTTCCTCTCCCTTCATTATAGCGTACCTCTACAGACACATCTCATACTGTCCTCCATCCTCTCCCTTCATTATAGCGTACCTCTACAGACACATCTCATACTGTCCTCTCTTCCTCCATCCTCTCCCTTCATTATGTTGTACCTCTACAGACACATCTCATACTGTTCTTACTTCCTTTAGCAGTCACAACAATCGGAGAGAAATACAATAATGAGATGCTAAAAATACTGTCAAGAAGAAACTCCCCCAATGTGAGTAATAATGAGAGTGTTTTGCCTGAGGCTTTTCATTGTTCTGTTCTGAAAGCTACGTTCCATCTTAAACACAGAGACAGTATGTCCTGTACTGTACAGCTACTCTGACACAGAGATAGTATGTCCTGTACTGTACAGCTACTCTGACACAGAGATAGTATGTCCTGTACTGTACAGCTACTCTGACACAGAGATAGTATGTCCTGTACTGTACAGCTACTCTGACACAGAGATAGTATGTCCTGTACTGTACAGCCACTCTGACACAGAGATAGTATGTCCTGTACTGTACAGCCACTCTGACACAGAGATAGTATGTCCTGTACTGTACAGTTACTCTGACACAGAGATAGTATGTCCTGTACTGTACAGCCACTCTGACAGAGATAGTATGTCCTGTACTGTACAGCCACTCTGACAGAGATAGTATGTCCTGTACACCCACTCTGACACAGAGATAGTATGTCCTGTACTGTACAGCCACTCTGACACAGAGATAGTATGTCCTGTACACCCACTCTGACACAGAGATAGTATGTCCTGTACTGTACACCCACTCTGATACAGAGACAGTATGTCCTGTACTGTACAGCCACTCTGACAGAGATAGTATGTCCTGTACACCCACTCTGACACAGAGATAGTATGTCCTGTACTGTACAGCCACTCTGACACAGAGATAGTATGTCCTGTACACCCACTCTGACACAGAGATAGTATGTCCTGTACTGTACACCCACTCTGACACAGAGATAGTATGTCCTGTACTGTACACCCACTCTGACAGAGATAGTATGTCCTGTACTGTACAGCCACTCTGACAGAGATAGTATGTCCTGTACACCCACTCTGACAGAGATAGTATGTCCTGTACTGTACACCCACTCTGACAGAGATAGTATGTCCTGTACTGTACAGCCACTCTGACAGAGATAGTATGTCCTGTACAGCCACTCTGACACAGAGATAGTATGTCCTGTACTGTACACCCACTCTGACACAGAGATAGTATGTCCTGTACTGTACAGCCACTCTGACACAGAGATAGTATGTCCTGTACACCCACTCTGACACAGAGATAGTATGTCCTGTACACCCACTCTGACACAGAGATAGTATGTCCTGTACTGTACACCCACTCTGACACAGAGATAGTATGTCCTGTACACCCACTCTGACACAGAGATAGTATGTCCTGTACTGTACACCCACTCTGACAGAGATAGTATGTCCTGTACTATACACCCACTCTGACACAGAGATAGTATGTCCTGTACTGTACAGCCACTCTGACACAGAGATAGTATGTCCTGTACTGTACACCCACTCTGACAGAGACAGTATGTCCTGTACTGTACAGCCACTCTGACAGAGATAGTATGTCCTGTACACCCACTCTGATACAGAGATAGTATGTCCTGTACTGTACAGCCACTCTGACAGAGATAGTATGTCCTGTACTGTACAGCCACTCTGACAGAGATAGTATGTCCTGTACACCCACTCTGACACAGAGATAGTATGTCCTGTACTGTACACCCACTCTGACAGAGATAGTATGTCCTGTACTGTACACCCACTCTGACAGAGACAGTATGTCCTGTACTGTACACCCACTCTGACAGAGATAGTATGTCCTGTACTGTACACCCACTCTGATACAGAGACAGTATGTCATGTACTGTACACCCACTGATAGTACTGTACAGCCACTCTGACACAGAGATAGTATGTCCTGTACTGTACACCCACTCTGACACAGAGATAGTATGTCCTGTACTGTACACCCACTCTGACACAGAGATAGTATGTCCTGTACTGTACACCCAGAGATAGTACTCTGTACACAGAGACAGAGACAGTATGTCCTGTACTGTACACAGCCCACTGACACAGAGATAGTATGTGACACAGAGATAGTATGTCCTGTACACCCACTCTGACACTAGTATGTCCTACACCCACTCTGACACAGAGATAGTATGTCCTGTACAGCCACTCTGACACAGAGATAGTATGTCCCTGTACACCCACTCTGACACAGAGATAGTATGTCCTGTACAGCCACTCTGACACAGAGCTAGTATGTCCTGTACACCCACTCTGACACAGAGATAGTATGTCCTGTACTGTACAGCCACTCTGACACAGAGATAGTATGTCCTGTACACCCACTCTGACACAGAGATAGTATGTCCTGTACAACCACTCTGACACAGAGATAGTATGTCCTGTACATCCACTCTGACACAGAGACATACAGCTCTGACAGACCTTACCCACTCTGACAGACCTTACCCACTCTGACACAGAGACGTACAGCTCTGAGAGACCTTACCCACTGAGAGACCTCACCCACTCCTACACAGAGACATACAGCTCTGACAGACCTTACCCACTCTGACACAGAGATAGTATGTACTGTACACCCACTCTGACACAGAGACATACAGCACTGAGAGATCTTACCCACTCTGACACAGAGACATACAGCTCTGACAGATCTTACCCACTCTGACACAGAGACATACAGCTCTGACAGATCTTACCCACTCTGACACAGAGACATAAAGCTCTGACAGACCTCACCCACTCTGACACAGAGACATACAGCTCTGAGAGATCTTACCCACTCTGACACAGAGACATACAGCTCTGACAGATCTTACCCACTCCGACACAGAGACATACAGTTCTGACAGACCGTACCCACTCTGACACAGAGACATACAGCTCTGACAGACCTCACCCACTCTGACACAGAGACATAAAGCTCTGAGAGATCTTACCCACTCTGACAGACCTTACCCACTCTGACACAGAGTCATACACATCTGACAGATCTTACCAACTCTGACACAGATACGTAGAGCTCTGACAGATCTTAGCCTGTTAGTACACAGAAAACAGAGTACTGAGGAACTTTATAAGGATATGCACAGAGGGGGACGCACGCACACACACACATTCTTGATTTGAAACACATTCAGAAATGCAATCTCTCTCTCCCTCCCTCCATACCTCCCTCCCTCCCTCCCTTCTCTTGTGCGTTCACAGTGAGAGTGTAGTGCAGCTCAGTGTTCTGCCTGGAGCTGATGTGTGAGATTATGAGAAGATGGTGTCTACCTTTCTCTCTCTCAGCTGGAACATTTCTCCCTCTCTTACTTCTCTCTCTCTCTCTCAATTAAATTATCTTTATTGGCATGAGGTAACAATGTACATATTGCCAAAGCTCTCTTTCTCCCTCCCCTCCTCTCTCTCCCTCCCCTCCTCCCTCCCCCTCTCTCCCTCCCCTCCTCTCTCTCCCTCCCCACCTCTCTCTCCCTCCCCTCCTCCTCTCTCCCTCCCCTCCTCTCTCCCTCCCGTCCTCTCTCCCTCCCGTCCTCTGTCTCCCTCCCCTCCTCCTCCTCCCTCACTCTCCCTCCGCTCCTCTCTCTCACTCCCTCCCCTCCTCCCCCCACCTCTCTTTGTCACACACTCACATACTCTCAACAGAATTCTAAAGACCCTTCTCTATTAAACAGTATTTGCTTTGCTCTCTCTCAACTCAGTTTGCTTTATTGGCAAAACGTGACAATGTACATATTGCCAAAGCTTACTTTGGAGATTTACAATATGAACATAATTCAAATAATAATAATCAATATTGTCAACGGGACAATAGTAACAACAATAATCAAGGGTCAAAATAACCAGACGTGGTATTTCTGTGGTACTGTGTACTCTTTGTTTTGGGCCAAATAGCATTTTAGTTTGCTCAGCTTTTTTGTTAATTCTTTCCAATTTGTCAAGTAATTCTGTTTTTCTTTTCTCTTGATTTGGTCTCTCTCTGTGTATAGCTTGAGTTTCTTCTCCCTCTCCCTCTCCATCCCCATCAATCCATCCATCCATCCATCCATCCATCCATCCATCCACCAACTCGCCCAACAACCTACACACCCACCCATCCATCCATCCATCCATCAACAACCCACCCAACAACCTACACACCCACCCATCCATCCATCCATCCATCCATCCATCCATCCACCAACCCACCCAACAACCTACACACCCACCCATCCATCCATTCACCAACCCACCCAACAACCTACACACCCACCCATCCACCCACCCACCCATCCATCCATCCATCCACCAACCCACCCAACAACCTACACACCCACCCATCCACCCACCCATCCACCCATCCATCCATCCATCCATCCATCCATCCATCCATCCATCCATCCATCCATCCATCCATCCATCCACCCATCCATCCATCCATCCACCCATCCATCCACCAACCCACCCAACACCATCCATCCATCCATCCATCCATCCATCCATCCATCCATCCATCCATCCATCCACCAACCCACCCAACAACCTACACACCCACCCATCCATCCATCCATCCATCCATCCATCCATCCATCCATCCATCCATCCATCCATCCATCCATCCATCCATCCATCCATCCATCCATCCACCAACCCACCCAACAACCTACACACCCACCCATCCATCCATCCATCCATCCATCCATCCATCCATCCATCCATCCATCCATCCATCCATCCATCCATCCATCCACCCAACAACCTACACACCCACCCACCCATCCATCCATCCATCCACCAACCCACCCAACAACCTACACACCCATCCATCCATCCACCAACCCACCCAACAACCTACACACCCACCCATCCACCCATCCACCCATCCACCCACCCATCCATCCACCAACCCACCCAACAACCTACACACCCACCCATCCACCCATCCATCCATCCATCCATCCATCCATCCACCAACCCACCCAACAACCTACACACCCACCCACCCATCCACCCATCCATCCACCAACCCACCCAACAACCTACACACCCACCCATCCATCCATCCATCCATCCATCCATCCATCCATCCATCCATCCATCCATCCATCCATCCATCCATCCACCAACCCACCCAACAACCTACACACCCATCCATCCATCCACCAACCCACCCAACAACCTACACACCCACCCATCCACCCATCCACCCATCCATCCATCCATCCATCCATCCATCCATCCATCCATCCATCCATCCATCCATCCATCCATCCATCCATCCATCCATCCATCCATCCATCCAAGAGGAGGTATACGTACGTTCAGCCTGCAGCTGAACGAAGTAACCCAGTGTGAGGGCCATGGTCTGAGAGTCCAGCGTGTTCAGGACCTTGGCGGCTGACGTGCCCGGTAAGGGAAGACCGTTGAGCTGAACGTAGTAGGTCATCTCTGCTGGGTTCTTCTGACCCATCACTCGACGGATACTCACCATCTGAGTGGATATAGGAAGGGTTAAAACAAGTCTCCTCAGATTGAAGGCTCCACCTGTACATCCAGAATGTTACGCTGCCAATGACACCTACGGACATGAAGGGGTCAGAGATTTTCTTACAGCACGTTTACTTCATACACTAGTTCTTTAGAAAACAATACAGTGACAAATGAGAACACAATGACTAATGGGTAAAAAAACATGTGGTTAACACAGTAATCATTATTGAAATGAATTATAAATACCATCAGCATCTTTACCTTTAATATATTTAACTTCTATAACAAGCTGGAAATCCCTCTAATTAAGATTGTGTGTGTGTGTGTGTGTGTGTGTGTGTGTGTGTGTGTGTGTGTGTGTGTGTGTGTGTGTGTGTGTGTGTGTGTGTGTGTGTGTGTGTGTGTGTGTGTGTGTGTGTGTGTGTGTGTGTGTGTGTGTGTGTGTGTGTCTGAATGTGTGACTGTGTGTAAACGCCCACACACACGTGTGTTTTAGTTTATCATCACTATGAAATATAGATGCTTTGTTTAAGAAACAAGTCAGCATTAGTATTCAATTCATTAGCCTCACTACTCAACACACATAAGGACATCCACCCTGGGGAAGTTGACAATAAACCAGGAGTGGCCACACTGTCTCAGAACCAGGTCTGTCAAGGGCCTCCAGAGCAGACCTCCAGGCCAACCTGCCTGGGTTGCAGTGCCAGCTCTGCTCCCTACCTGGACAGTGTAGCTGTCCACAGTGGTGGCTCTCCTGAAGCGAGTGCCCTGCTGGCGAGCAACCACAAACAGCTCAGCCAGGCGCTGCTCCATGAGACTGGCAAAGCTCTGGTACTGGCTCTCCAGAGATGAGTTATCCACATCCAGGATGACTGCAGGGAGACGGGGGATGGGGAGGGGGGAAGGAGGGAGAGAGGGAGCAGAGAGGAGAGAAAAGGAGAAGGAACGGAGGAGAGAGGAGGGAGAGTGAGAAGTATGAGAATAAGAGAGAGGGAGAGAGCGAGAGAGAGAAAGGGAGAGTGAGAGTGAGACAGAGGGTAACGAGGAGGTCAGAGGGCAGAGAAGGTGATTGAGCGAGATATTTTAATCCAATTGAGAGAGAGAGAATGAAGGAGGAGAAAGAGAGGGATGAGGAAGGAAGCTAGAGAAAGAGAGATGTTAGTTTGCCTCTCTCTCCTCTCTCTTTCCTCCCAGAGAGACGGTAGTCTGCCTCCCTGCCTCTCTCTCCTCTCTCTTTCTTCCCAGAGAGACGGTAGTCTGCCTCCCCGCCTCTCTCTCCTCTCTCTTTCTTCCCAGAGATGGTAGTCTGCCTCCCTGCCTCTCTCTCCTCTCTCTTTCTTCCCAGAGAGACGGTAGTCTGACTCCCTGCCTCTCTCTCCTCTCTCTTTCTTCCCAGAGAGACGGTTGTCTGCCTCCCTGCCTCTCTCTCCTCTCTCTTTCTTCCCAGAGAGAAGGTAGTCTGCCTCCCTGCCTCTATCTCCTCTCTCTTTCCTCCCAGAGAGACGGTAGTCTGCCTCCCTGCCTCTATCTCCTCTCTCTTTCCTCCCAGAGAGACGGTAGTCTGCCTCCCTGCCTCTATCTCCTCTCTCTTTCCTCCCAGAGAGACGGTAGTCTGCCTCCATCTCCTCTCTCTTTCCTCCCAGAGAGACGGTAGTCTGCCTCCCTGCCTCTATCTCCTCTCTCTTTCTTCCCAGAGAGACGGTAGTCTGCCTCCCTGCCTCTCTCTCCTCTCTCTTTCTTCCCAGAGAGACGGTAGTCTGCCTCCCTGCCTCTCTCTCCTCTCTCTTTCTTCCCAGAGAGACGGTAGTCTGACTCCCTGCCTCTCTCTCCTCTCTCTTTCTTCCCAGAGAGACGGTAGTCTGCCTCCCTGCCTCTCTCTCCTCTCTCTTTCCTCCCAGAGAGACGGTAGTCTGCCTCCCTGCCTCTCTCTCCTCTCTCTTTCTTCCCAGAGAGACGGTAGTCTGCCTCCCTGCCTCTCTCTCCTCTCTCTTTCTTCCCAGAGAGACGGTAGTCTGCCTCCCTGCCTCTCTCTCCTCTCTCTTTCTTCCCAGAGAGACGGTAGTCTGCCTCCCTGCCTCTCTCTCCTCTCTCTTTCTTCCCAGAGAGACGGTAGTCTGCCTCCCTGCCTCTCTCTCCTCTCTCTTTCTTCCCAGAGAGACGGTAGTCTGCCTCCCTGCCTCTCTCTCCTCTCTCTTTCCTCCCAGAGAGACGGTAGTCTGCCTCCCTGTCTCTCTCTCCTCTCTCTTTCTTCCCAGAGAGACGGTAGTCTGCCTCCCTGCCTCTCTCTCCTCTCTCTTTCTTCCCAGAGAGACGGTAGTCTGCCTCCCTGCCTCTCTCTCCTCTCTCTTTCTTCCCAGAGAGACGGTAGTCTGCCTCCCTGCCTCTCTCTCCTCTCTCTTTCTTCCCAGAGAGACGGTAGTCTGCCTCCCTGCCTCTCTCTCCTCTCTCTTTCTTCCCAGAGAGACGGTAGTCTGCCTCCCTGCCTCTCTCTCCTCTCTCTTTCTTCCCAGAGAGACGGTAGTCTGCCTCCCTGCCTCTCTCTCCTCTCTCTTTCTTCCCAGAGAGACGGTAGTCTGCCTCCCTGCCTCTCTCTCTTCTCTCTTTCCTCCCAGAGAGACGGTAGTCTGCCTCCCTGCCTCTCTCTCCTCTCTCTTTCTTCCCAGAGAGAAGGTAGTCTGCCTCCCTGCCTCTCTCTCTCTCCTCTCTCTTTCTTCCCAGAGAGACGGTAGTCTGCCTCCCTGCCTCTCTCTCCTCTCTCTTTCTTCCCAGAGAGACGGTAGTCTGCCTCCCTGCCTCTCTCTCCTCTCTCTTTCCTCCCAGAGAGACGGTAGTCTGCCTCCCTGCCTCTCTCTCCTCTCTCTTTCTTCCCAGGGAGACGGTAGTCTGCCTCCCTGCCTCTCTCTCCTCTCTCTTTCTTCCCAGAGAGACGGTAGTCTGCCTCCCTGCCTCTCTCTCCTCTCTCTTTCTTCCCAGAGAGACGGTAGTCTGCCTCCCTGCCTCTCTCTCCTCTCTCTTTCTTCCCAGAGAGACGGTAGTCTGCCTCCCTGCCTCTCTCTCCTCTCTCTTTCTTCCCAGAGAGACGGTAGTCTGCCTCCCTGCCTCTCTCTCCTCTCTCTTTCCTCCCAGAGAGATGGTAGTCTGCCTCCCTGCCTCTCTCTCCTCTCTCTTTCCTCCCAGAGAGACGGTAGTCTGCCTCCCTGCCTCTCTCTCCTCTCTCTTTCTTCCCAGAGAGACGGTAGTCTGCCTCCCTGCCTCTCTCTCCTCTCTCTTTCCTCCCAGAGAGACGGTAGTCTGCCTCCCTGCCTCTCTCTCCTCTCTCTTTCTTCCCAGAGAGACGGTAGTCTGCCTCCCTGCCTCTCTCTCCTCTCTCTTTCTTCCCAGAGAGACGGTAAGAGATGCAAAATACCATCACACAGATAATTCCCTATATAAAAGAGAAGAGGCTACACATCTACACACACACGAGCTCGTACACAACCACACACTACGCATATCTAAACACACACTCATCTACGCATATATAATCTGATCTAACCTGATCTGATTCATCTTCACATCTACACAGCCAAGACCTGATCTGATTCATCTACACAGTCCAGACCTGATTCATCTACACAGCCCAGACCTGATTCCTCTACACATCTACACAGCCCAGACCTGATCTGATTCATCTACACATCTACACAACCCAGACCTCATTCATCTACACATCCCAGACCTGATTCATCTACACATCTACACAGCCCAGACCTGATTCATCTACACATCTACACAGCCCAGACCTGATTCATCTACACATCTACACAGCCCAGACCTGATCTGATTCATCTACACATCTACACAACCCAGACCTCATTCATCTACACATCCCAGACCTGATTCATCTACACATCTACACAGCCCAGACCTGATTCATCTACACATCTACACAGCCCAGACCTGATTCATCTACACATCTACACAGCCCAGACCTGATCTGATTCATCTACACAGCCCAGACCTGATTCATCTACACAGCCCAGACCTGATCTGATTCATCTACACAGCCCAGACCTGATCTGATTCATCTACACATCTACACAGCCCAGACCTGATTAATCTACACAGCCCAGACCTGATTCATCTACACAGCCCAGGCCTGATTCATCTATACAGCCCAGACCTGATTCATCTACACAGCCCAGACCTGATTCATCTACACAGCCCAGACCTGATTCATCTACACATCTACACAGCCCAGACCTGATCTGATTCATCTACACAGCCCAGACCTGATTAATCTACACATCTACACAGCCCAGACCTGATCTGATTAATCAACACAGCCCAGACCTGATCTGATTCATCTACACATCTACACAGCCCAGACCTGATTCATCTACACAGCCCAGACCTGATTCATCTACACAGCCCAGACCTGATTCATCTACACAGCCCAGACCTGATTCAATTGCTACACCATTTGGAAAAAAAGGTACTATCTAGAACCTTAAAGGGTTCTTCAGCTGTCCCCATAGGATAACCCTTTGAAGAACCCCTTTTGGTTCCATGTATAACCCTTTTGGTTCCATGAGGAACCTTTTGGGTTACCCTTTCCACAGAGGGTTCTACATGGAGCCCAAAAGGGTTCTACATGGAACCAAAAAGGGTTCTCCATGGAACCAAAAAGGGTTATCCTATGGGGACAGCCAAAGAACCCTTTTGAAACCCTTTTTTTCTAAGACTGTACCGTGGTCATGCATATGCTTTTTCAACCAATCCATACAGGCCCATTTCCACCACTGTAATGGGTTAAAATAAGCACAAAAGACTGTATATACAGAACACATATCAGCAGCTCAACTAGAGAACTTCTCTTCAATAAGCCAATAAGGAGAGAAACAATAAGACAATTACCTGTGATTACCCAGAAGTCTCTGGTAGCGATGGAGGTATTGAGGTTGTGGTATTCCAATGCTGAAAAAGAACAGAGGAACAGCATGACTGGCCTGACATTTCTTCTTTATGTGAGTCAAAATCATTTCTGTCAAGCTCTTTATGAATTTAACTCAGGTCAGAGCTACATTGGTGCTTTGAGTGGCGCGATTTCTCCTTGTGAAAACATCACTGCAGTGGTACTGAGAGTTTGCAGTGGCACAACTTAAACCTGCCTGTGCCTGTGTGTCATATAGTTTCTTATACTGAGAGCTCTGGCTGAGTGTCTCACTGCGAGAGCTGATATCTGCATGGGCTCTACCTCTCTTCTGGTTGTCTGTTGAGTTTCCCAGGCTTTAGCTCGGTTACATATTTCCTGCCTGATTAAGTACTGGGGCTGGCACAGTGGTTTGGGGGGCATGCTGTTTCACTGGCCTATGAAATCAGACACGGTACAGAAAGAGAGACAGGGGTAGAGTTGTATAGAGTGAGAGAGACATCTGGTTCAGGTGTCACAAACAAACTGGCAGTGATAACAGCTCTAAAATGGCCGTTCGGCTGTGAGGCTGGCACTAGTCCCCCCCTCCTCTCCATTCTCAGCACGTCCCCAAACATCCTCTACACATCTGTCTGGGGGGTTCTTTTATTCATTTCTAAAGATTTGCAAGCCTGTCACATCACCCTCTGCCACTGTATGAGTGAGTAGGGGAACAACGGATGCTCTGGCCTGTTACCCGTTACTACTGCAGGGCTGTCAGCACAATCTCTGTAACACGGTCCAATACTGTAGCCTCAGCCGTGCACAATCATGCTGCTTAATCTGTGATGATGTTTCACATAAACCTCAGAGCTCCACTGCTGAAGTTAGAGAGGCCTAGGGATAAAAAACACAGCATTCTGAAAGGTATTTGTTGGGTGGATTTAAAAGGAGCAGGTTGTGTGTGATTCCCTTGTTGAATATAGGAAAACAACATGTGCTCTAAACAGTAGTTTAGAAGTCAAACATCAAATATTCAACAAGTGAATGTGTGTTGTGATGATTCTTTACTTGATGAGTTGTTTGGTTTTCCGTCATCCACATTCTGGTTTTTAGATACTTTATCAACTGTCACAGCCTTACTAAAACCTTGGCACATCTATCTATCTATCTATCTATCTATCTATCTATCTATCTATCTATCTATCTATCTATCTATCTATCTATCTATCTATGAACAGTCTGAAAAATCCCCTGACCTTCCCTGGAATTCTCCAGGCTGAAAACAGTAACGTTGGAAGTGGAGAGTGAGATTTAGGGCCGTCTCTGTCTGAACATGGCCTGAGGTGTTCTACTGTGCACACTGATAAACCCCCCACTGTTAATTATTTACTGTGGTAATTGCCTTTGAAGAGTGGAGCCAGCCGCTGCCAACATATGGCAGAGACCTCCCTCACCTCCCTATAAAACTGTAATATTACGAATGGCAGAGACCTCCCTCACCTCCCTATAAAACTGTAATATTACGAATGGCAGAGACCTCCCTCACCTCCCTATAAAACTGTAATATTACGAATGGCAGAGACCTCCCTCACCTCCCTATAAAACTGTAATATTACGAATGGCAGAGACCTCCCTCACCTCCCTATAAAACTGTAATATTACGAATGGCAGAGACCTCCCTCACCTCCCTATAAAACTGTAATATTACGAATGGCAGAGACCTCCCTCACCTCCCTATAAAACTGTAATATTACGAATGGCAGAGACCTCCCTCACCTCCCTATGAAACTGTAATATTACGAATGGCAGAGACCTCCCTCACCTCCCTATAAAACTGTAATATTACGAATGGCAGAGACCTCCCTCACCTCCCTATAAAACTGTAATATTACGAATGGCAGAGACCTCCCTCACCTCCCTATAAAACTGTAATATTACGAATGGCAGAGACCTCCCTCACCTCCCTATAAAACTGTAATATTACGAATGGCAGAGACCTCCCTCACCTCCCTATAAAACTGTAATATTACGAATGGCAGAGACCTCCCTCACCTCCCTATAAAACTGTAATATTACGAATGGCAGAGACCTCCCTCACCTGCCTATAAAACTGTAATATTACGAATGGCAGAGACCTCCCTCACCTCCCTATAAAACTGTAATATTACGAATGGCAGAGACCTCCCTCACCTCCCTATAAAACTGTAATATTACGAATGGCAGAGACCTCCCTCACCTCCCTATAAAACTGTAATATTACGAATGGCAGAGACCTCCCTCACCTCCCTATAAAACTGTAATATTACGAATGGCAGAGACCTCCCTCACCTCCCTATAAAACTGTAATATTACGAATGGCAGAGACCTCCCTCACCTCCCTATAAAACTGTAATATAAAACTTAACGAATGGCAGAGACCTCCCTCACCTGCCTATAAAACTGTAATATTACGAATGGCAGAGACCTCCCTCACCTCCCTATAAAACTGTAATATTACGAATGGCAGAGACCTCCCTCACCTCCCTATAAAACACCGAATCCCTATATAAAACTGTAATATTACGAATGGCAGAGACCTCCCTCACCTCCCTATAAAACTGTAATATTACGAATGGCAGAGACCTCCCTCACCTCCCTATAAAACTGTAATATTACGAATGGCAGAGACCTCCCTCACCTCCCTATAAAACTGTAATATTACGAATGGCAGAGACCTCCCTCACCTCCCTATAAAACTGTAATATTACGAATGGCAGAGACCTCCCTCACCTCCCTATAAAACTGTAATATTACGAATGGCAGAGACCTCCCTCACCTCCCTATAAAACTGTAATATTACGAATGGCAGAGACCTCCCTCACCTCCCTATAAAACTGTAATATTACGAATGGCAGAGACCTCCCTCACCTCCCTATAAAACTGTAATATTACGAATGGCAGAGACCTCCCTCACCTCCCTATAAAACTGTAATATTACGAATGGCAGAGACCTCCCTCACCTCCCTATAAAACTGTAATATTACGAATGGCAGAGACCTCCCTCACCTCCCTATAAAACTGTAATATTACGAATGGCAGAGACCTCCCTCACCTCCCTATAAAACTGTAATATTACGAATGGCAGAGACCTCCCTCACCTCCCTATAAAACTGTAATATTACGAATGGCAGAGACCTCCCTCACCTCCCTATAAAACTGTAATATTACGAATGGCAGAGACCTCCCTCACCTCCCTATAAAACTGTAATATTACGAATGGCAGAGACCTCCCTCACCTCCCTATAAAACTGTAATATTACGAATGGCAGAGACCTCCCTCACCTCCCTATAAAACTGTAATATTACGAATGGCAGAGACCTCCCTCACCTCCCTATAAAACTGTAATATTACGAATGGCAGAGACCTCCCTCACCTCCCTATAAAACTGTAATATTACGAATGGCAGAGACCTCCCTCACCTCCCTATAAAACTGTAATATTACGAATGGCAGAGACCTCCCTCACCTCCCTATAAAACTGTAATATTACGAATGGCAGAGACCTCCCTCACCTCCCTATAAAACTGTAATATTACGAATGGCAGAGACCTCCCTCACCTCCCTATAAAACTGTAATATTACGAATGGCAGAGACCTCCCTCACCTCCCTATAAAACTGTAATATTACGAATGGCAGAGACCTCCCTCACCTCCCTATAAAACTGTAATATTACGAATGGCAGAGACCTCCCTCACCTCCCTATAAAACTGTAATATTACGAATGGCAGAGACCTCCCTCACCTCCCTATAAAACTGTAATATTACGAATGGCAGAGACCTCCCTCACCTCCCTATAAAACTGTAATATTACGAATGGCAGAGACCTCCCTCACCTCCCTATAAAACTGTAATATTACGAATGGCAGAGACCTCCCTCACCTCCCTATAAAACTGTAATATTACGAATGGCAGAGACCTCCCTCACCTCCCTATAAAACTGTAATATTACGAATGGCAGAGACCTCCCTCACCTCCCTATAAAACTGTAATATTACGAATGGCAGAGACCTCCCTCACCTCCCTATAAAACTGTAATATTACGAATGGCAGAGACCTCCCTCACCTCCCTATAAAACTGTAATATTACGAATGGCAGAGACCTCCCTCACCTCCCTATAAAACTGTAATATTACGAATGGCAGAGACCTCCCTCACCTCCCTATAAAACTGTAATATTACGAATGGCAGAGACCTCCCTCACCTCCCTATAAAACTGTAATATTACGAATGGCAGAGACCTCCCTCACCTCCCTATAAAACTGTAATATTACGAATGGCAGAGACCTCCCTCACCTCCCTATAAAACTGTAATATTACGAATGGCAGAGACCTCCCTCACCTCCCTATAAAACTGTAATATTACGAATGGCAGAGACCTCCCTCACCTCCCTATAAAACTGTAATATTACGAATGGCAGAGACCTCCCTCACCTCCCTATAAAACTGTAATATTACGAATGGCAGAGACCTCCCTCACCTCCCTATAAAACTGTAATATTACGAATGGCAGAGACCTCCCTCACCTCCCTATAAAACTGTAAATGGCAGAGACCTCCCTCACCTCCCTATAAAACTGTAATATTACGAATGGCAGAGACCTCCCTCACCTCCCTATAAAACTGTAATATTACGAATGGCAGAGACCTCCCTCACCTCCCTATAAAACTGTAATATTACGAATGGCAGAGACCTAAAACCCTCACCTCCCTATAAAACTGTAATATTACGAATGGCAGAGACCTCCCTCACCTCCCTATAAAACTGTAATATTACGAATGGCAGAGACCTCCCTCACCTCCCTATAAAACTGTAATATTACGAATGGCAGAGACCTCCCTCACCTCCCTATAAAACTGTAATATTACGAATGGCAGAGACCTCCCTCACCTCCCTATAAAACTGTAATATTACGAATGGCAGAGACCTCCCTCACCTCCCTATAAAACTGTAATATTACGAATGGCAGAGACCTCCCTCACCTCCCTATAAAACTGTAATATTACGAATGGCAGAGACCTCCCTCACCTCCCTATAAAACTGTAATATTACGAATGGCAGAGACCTCCCTCACCTCCCTATAAAACTGTAATATTACGAATGGCAGAGACCTCCCTCACCTCCCTATAAAACTGTAATATTACGAATGGCAGAGACCTCCCTCACCTCCCTATAAAACTGTAATATTACGAATGGCAGAGACCTCCCTCACCTCCCTATAAAACTGTAATATTACGAATGGCAGAGACCTCCCTCACCTCCCTATAAAACTGTAATATTACGAATGGCAGAGACCTCCCTCACCTCCCTATAAAACTGTAATATTACGAATGGCAGAGACCTCCCTCACCTCCCTATAAAACTGTAATATTACGAATGGCAGAGACCTCCCTCACCTCCCTATAAAACTGTAATATTACGAATGGCAGAGACCTCCCTCACCTCCCTATAAAACTGTAATATTACGAATGGCAGAGACCTCCCTCACCTCCCTATAAAACTGTAATATCCCTCACCTCCCTATAAAACTGGCGAATGGCAGAGACCTCCCTCACCTCCCTATAAAACTGTAATATTACGAATGGCAGAGACCTCCCTCACCTCCCTATAAAACTGTAATATTACGAATGGCAGAGACCTCCCTCACCTCCCTATAAAACTGTAATATTACGAATGGCAGAGACCTCCCTCACCTGCCTATAAAACTGTAATATTACGAATGGCAGAGACCTCCCTCACCTCCCTATAAAACTGTAATATTACGAATGGCAGAGACCTCCCTCACCTCCCTATAAAACTGTAATATTACGAATGGCAGAGACCTCCCTCACCTCCCTATAAAACTGTAATATTACGAATGGCAGAGACCTCCCTCACCTCCCTATAAAACTGTAATATTACGAATGGCAGAGACCTCCCTCACCTCCCTATAAAACTGTAATATTACGAATGGCAGAGACCTCCCTCACCTCCCTATAAAACTGTAATATTACGAATGGCAGAGACCTCCCTCACCTCCCTATAAAACTGTAATATTACGAATGGCAGAGACCTCCCTCACCTCCCTATAAAACTGTAATATTACGAATGGCAGAGACCTCCCTCACCTCCCTATAAAACTGTAATATTACGAATGGCAGAGACCTCCCTCACCTCCCTATAAAACTGTAATATTACGAATGGCAGAGACCTCCCTCACCTCCCTATAAAACTGTAATATTACGAATGGCAGAGACCTCCCTCACCTCCCTATAAAACTGTAATATTACGAATGGCAGAGACCTCCCTCACCTCCCTATAAAACTGTAATATTACGAATGGCAGAGACCTCCCTCACCTCCCTATAAAACTGTAATATTACGAATGGCAGAGACCTCCCTCACCTCCCTATAAAACTGTAATATTACGAATGGCAGAGACCTCCCTCACCTCCCTATAAAACTGTAATATTACGAATGGCAGAGACCTCCCTCACCTCCCTATAAAACTGTAATATTACGAATGGCAGAGACCTCCCTCACCTCCCTATAAAACTGTAATATTACGAATGGCAGAGACCTCCCTCACCTCCTATAAAACTCACCTCCCTATAAAACTGTAATATTACGAATGGCAGAGACCTCCCTATAAAACCTCACTCCCTCCCTATAAAACTGTAATATTACGAATGGCAGAGACCTCCCTCACCTCCCTATAAAACTGTAATATTACGAATGGCAGAGACCTCCCTCACCTCCCTATAAAACTGTAATATTACGAATGGCAGAGACCTCCCTCACCTCCCTATAAAACTGTAATATTACGAATGGCAGAGACCTCCCTCACCTCCCTATAAAACTGTAATATTACGAATGGCAGAGACCTCCCTCACCTCCCTATAAAACTGTAATATTACGAATGGCAGAGACCTCCCTCACCTCCCTATAAAACTGTAATATTACGAATGGCAGAGACCTCCCTCACCTCCCTATAAAACTGTAATATTACGAATGGCAGAGACCTCCCTCACCTCCCTATAAAACTGTAATATTACGAATGGCAGAGACCTCCCTCACCTCCCTATAAAACTGTAATATTACGAATGGCAGAGACCTCCCTCACCTCCCTATAAAACTGTAATATTACGAATGGCAGAGACCTCCCTCACCTCCCTATAAAACTGTAATATTACGAATGGCAGAGACCTCCCTCACCTCCCTATAAAACTGTAATATAATATTACGAATGGCAGAGACCTCCCTCACCTCCCTATAAAACTGTAATATTACGAATGGCAGAGACCTCCCTCACCTCCCTATAAAACTGTAATATTACGAATGGCAGAGACCTCCCTCACCTCCCTATAAAACTGTAATATTACGAATGGCAGAGACCTCCCTCACCTCCCTATAAAACTGTAATATTACGAATGGCAGAGACCTCCCTCACCTAAAACTGTAATATTACGAATGGCCTATAAAACTGTAATATTACGAATGGCAGAGACCTCCCTCACCTCCCTATAAAACTGTAATATTACGAATGGCAGAGACCTCCCTCACCTCCCCCTATAAAACTGTAATATTACGAATGGCAGAGACCTCCCTCACCTCCCTATAAAACTGTAATATTACGAATGGCAGAGACCTCCCTCACCTCCCTATAAAACTGTAATATTACGAATGGCAGAGACCTCCC
Organism: Oncorhynchus keta; assembly: GCF_023373465.1. Classification (NCBI taxonomy): domain Eukaryota; kingdom Metazoa; phylum Chordata; class Actinopteri; order Salmoniformes; family Salmonidae; genus Oncorhynchus; species Oncorhynchus keta. The sequence goes on from NW_026290979.1 coordinate 55,652, forward strand.
TCACCTCCCTATAAAACTGTAATATTACGAATATAAAACTGCAGAGACCTCCCTCACCTCCCTATAAAACTGTAATATTACGAATGGCAGAGACCTCCCTCACCTCCCTATAAAACTGTAATATTACGAATGGCAGAGACCTCCCTCACCTCCCTATAAAACTGTAATATTACGAATGGCAGAGACCTCCCTCACCTCCCTATAAAACTGTAATATTACGAATGGCAGAGACCTCCCTCACCTCCCTATAAAACTGTAATATTACGAATGGCAGAGACCTCCCTCACCTCCCTATAAAACTGTAATATTACGAATGGCAGAGACCTCCCTCACCTCCCTATAAAACTGTAATATTAAAACTGAATGGCAGAGACCTCCCTCACCTCCCTATAAAACTGTAATATTACGAATGGCAGAGACCTCCCTCACCTCCCTATAAAACTGTAATATTACGAATGGCAGAGACCTCCCTCACCTCCCTATAAAACTGTAATATTACGAATGGCAGAGACCTCCCTCACCTCCCTATAAAACTGTAATATTACGAATGGCAGAGACCTCCCTCACCTCCCTATAAAACTGTAATATTACGAATGGCAGAGACCTCCCTCACCTCCCTATAAAACTGTAATATTACGAATGGCAGAGACCTCCCTCACCTCCCTATAAAACTGTAATATTACGAATGGCAGAGACCTCCCTCACCTCCCTATAAAACTGTAATATTACGAATGGCAGAGACCTCCCTCACCTCCCTATAAAACTGTAATATTACGAATGGCAGAGACCTCCCTCACCTCCCTATAAAACTGTAATATTACGAATGGCAGAGACCTCCCTCACCTCCCTATAAAACTGTAATATTACGAATGGCAGAGACCTCCCTCACCTCCCTATGAAACTGTAATATTACGAATGGCAGAGACCTCCCTCACCTCCCTATAAAACTGTAATATTACGAATGGCAGAGACCTCCCTCACCTCCCTATAAAACTGTAATATTACGAATGGCAGAGACCTCCCTCACCTCCCTATAAAACTGTAATATTACGAATGGCAGAGACCTCCCTCACCTCCCTATGAAACTGTAATATTACGAATGGCAGAGACCTCCCTCACCTCCCTATAAAACTGTAATATTACGAATGGCAGAGACCTCCCTCACCTCCCTATGAAACTGTAATATTACGAATGGCAGAGACCTCCCTCACCTCCCTATAAAACTGTAATATTACGAATGGCAGAGACCTCCCTCACCTCCCTATAAAACTGTAATATTACGAATGGCAGAGACCTCCCTCACCTCCCTATAAAACTGTAATACCTCCCTCACCTCCCTATAAAACTGTAAATGGCATGGAGACCTCCCTCACCTCCCTATGAAACTGTAATATTACGAATGGCAGAGACCTCCCTCACCTCCCTATAAAACTGTAATATTACGAATGGCAGAGACCTCCCTCACCTCCCTATAAAACTGTAAAACTATCTCATCTCTCTCTTTCCCTCTGATGAATCTAAACCAACAAGGCAAACTATCTCATCTCTCTCTTTCCCTCTGATGAATCTAAACCAACAAGGCAAACTATCTCATCTCTCTCTTTCCCTCTGCTGAATCTAAACCAACAAGGCAAACTATCTCTCATCTCTCTCTTTCCCTCTGCTGAATCTAAACCAACAAGGCAAACTATCTCATCTCTCTCTTTCCCTCTGATGAATCTAAACCAACAAGGCAAACTCTCTCTCATCTCTCTCTTTCCCTCTGATGAATCTAAACCAACAAGGCAAACTATCTCTCATCTCTCTCTTTCCCTCTGATGAATCTAAACCAACAAGGCAAACTATCTCATCTCTCTCTTTCCCTCTGATGAATCTAAACCAACAAGGCAAACTATCTCTCATCTCTCTCTTTCCCTCTGATGAATCTAAACCAACAAGGCAAACTCTCTCTCATCTCTCTCTTTCCCTCTGATGAATCTAAACCAACAAGGCAAACTATCTCTCATCTCTCTCTTTCCCTCTGCTGAATCTAAACCAACAAGGCAAACTATCTCATCTCTCTCTTTCCCTCTGATGAATCTAAACCAACAAGGCAAACTATCTCTCATCTCTCTCTTTCCCTCTGATGAATCTAAACCAACAAGGCAAACTATCTCATCTCTCTCTTTCCCTCTGATGAATCTAAACCAACAAGGCAAACTATCTCTCATCTCTCTCTTTCCCTCTGATGAATCTAAACCAACAAGGCAAACTCTCTCTCATCTCTCTCTTTCCCTCTGATGAATCTAAACCAAGAAGGCAAACTATCTCTCATCTCTCTCTTTCCCTCTGCTGAATCTAAACCAACAAGGCAAACTATCTCATCTCTCTCTTTCCCTCTGATGAATCTAAACCAACAAGGCAAACTATCTCTCATCTCTCTCTTTCCCTCTGATGAATCTGCTTCCTGTCTTCAACTCTGTGCTTCTCGCTCCCCTCAGTCTTCCTCTTGTGCTATTTTACTCACTATTCTACACTGTCCCCGCCCCTTCTCTGTGCCCACAGGAAATGATGCTCATCACTTGATTTATTCACAGCACAAAGTGGAGGGTCAGCGCAACACTCATTAACATTCATGCTTCTTGTCTGGCCCATGCTGTCCAATGTAAACCAAGCAGCCATCTGCCCACCCCTTAATGATACAGTAATGATGCTAGCAGATGTACTGTATGTCAGAGCACAGCCCCGTGGCGCAACCCTCTCGTAAACAGGGTCACATGGGTCACCCTAAATGCATCCTGGGTAGTCATGGATCAAGGGTGAGGGGTGACCCCGGTGTGAGTTTCGGAGGAGAAGTAGGTGCCGCTCTTCCCAGATGTTTGGAAAACGGTCTGTGATGCAGAGAACGTCTTGGACCAGCGTCTCAGAATGGCATTTCTCTCTGTGCTGATCGGAGAGCATTCGTTTGTTCGTTCTCCCAGTTCAAATGGAGGGAGCAGGCAGACGGTAGACTAGAAGAGTGTACTGGGAACGTTGTTTACTCACACCGTTTCCCTGTGACTGCTCATTCGTCCTTTAACATACACAGCTGCTATAGGGAGGGAACACTGGAGCAGCCTAGTTAGATGTGGCCTGTCCTTACAGAGGAGGATGAGGAGGCAGGGGGGTAGCTGTACCTTAGCATCCAGAGCTTACAGAGGAGGAGGAGGAGGAGGAGGAGGTTAGCTGTACCTTAGCATCCAGAGCTTACAGAGGAGGAGGAGGAGGAGGGGGGGTTAGCTGTACCTTAGCATCCAGAGCTTACAGAGGAGGAGGAGGTTAGCTGTACCTTAGCATCCAGAGCTTACAGAGGAGGAGGAGGAGGAGGAGGGGGAGGAGGAGGAGGTTAGCTGTACCTTAGCATCCAGAGCTTACAGAGGAGGATGAGGAGGCAGGGGGTTAGCTGTACCTTAGCATCCAGAGCTTACAGAGGAGGGGGAGGAAGGGGGTTAGCTGTACCTTAGCATCCAGAGCTTACAGAGGAGGAGGGGGAGGCAGGGGGTTAGCTGTACCTTAGCATCCAGAGCATACAGAGGAGGAGGAGGAGGAGGCAGGGCGTTAGCTGTACCTTAGCATCCAGAGCATACAGAGGAGGAGGAGGAGGAGGGGAGGCAGGGGGTTAGCTGTACCTTATAGCATCCAGAGCTTACAGAGGAGGAGGAGGAGGCTAGCTGTACCTTAGCATCCAGAGCTTACAGAGGAGGAGGAGGAGGCTAGCTGTACCTTAGCATCCATAGCTTACAGAGGAGGAGGAGGCTAGCTGTACCTTAGCATCCAGAGCTTACAGAGGAGGAGGAGGAGGCTAGGTCTACCTTAGCATCCAGAGCTTACAGAGGAGGAGGAGGAGGCTCGCTGTACCTTAGCATCCAGAGCTTACAGAGGAGGAGGAGGAGGCTAGCTGTACCTTAGCATCCAGAGCTTACAGAGGAGGAGGAGGCTAGCTGTACCTTAGCATCCAGAGCTTACAGAGGAGGAGGAGGAGGCTAGGTCTACCTTAGCATCCAGAGCTTACAGAGGAGGAGGAGGAGGCTAGCTGTACCTTAGCATCCAGAGCTTACAGAGGAGGAGGAGGAGGCTAGCTGTACCTTAGCATCCAGAGCTTACAGAGGAGGAGGAGGAGGCTAGCTGTACCTTAGCATCCAGAGCTTACAGAGGAGGAGGAGGAGGCTAGGTCTACCTTAGCATCCAGAGCTTACAGAGGAGGAGGAGGAGGCTAGCTGTACCTTAGCATCCAGAGCTTACAGAGGAGGAGGAGGCTAGCTGTACCTTAGCATCCAGAGCATACAGAGGAGGAGGAGGAGGCTAGCTGTACCTTAGCATCCAGAGCTTACAGAGGAGGAGGAGGCTAGCTGTACCTTAGCATCCAGAGCTTACAGAGGAGGAGGAGGCTAGCTGTACCTTAGCATCCAGAGCTTACAGAGGAGGAGGAGGCTAGCTGTACCTTAGCATCCAGAGCTTACAGAGGAGGAGGAGGCTAGCTGTACCTTAGCATCCAGAGCTTACAGAGGAGGAGGAGGCTAGCTGTACCTTAGCATCCAGAGCTTACAGAGGAGGAGGAGGAGGCTAGCTGTACCTTAGCATCCAGAGCTTACAGAGGAGGAGGAGGCTAGCTGTACCTTAGCATCCAGAGCTTACAGAGGAGGATGAGGAGGCAGGGGGTTAGCTGTACCTTAGCATCCAGAGCTTACAGAGGAGGGGGAGGAAGGGGGTTAGCTGTACCTTAGCATCCAGAGCTTACAGAGGAGGAGGGGGAGGCAGGGGGTTAGCTGTACCTTAGCATCCAGAGCTTACAGAGGAGGAGGAGGAGGGGGAGGCAGGGGGTTAGCTGTACCTTAGCATCCAGAGCATACAGAGGAGGAGGAGGAGGCTAGCTGTACCTTAGCATCCAGAGCTTACAGATGAGGAGGAGGAGGCTAGGTCTACCTTAGCATCCAGAGCTTACAGAGGAGGAGGAGGCTAGCTGTACCTTAGCATCCAGAGCTTACAGAGGAGGAGGAGGCTAGCTGTACCTTAGCATCCAGAGCTTACAGAGGAGGATGAGGAGGCAGGGGGTTAGCTGTATCTTAGCATCCAGAGCTTACAGAGGAGGGGGAGGAAGTGGGTTAGCTGTACCTTAGCATCCAGAGCTTACAGAGGAGGAGGGGGAGGCAGGGGGTTAGCTGTACCTTAGCATCCAGAGCTTACAGAGGAGGAGGAGGAGGAGGGGGAGGCAGGGGGTTAGCTGTACCTTAGCATCCAGAGCATACAGAGGAGGAGGAGGAGGCTAGCTGTACCTTAGCATCCAGAGCTTACAGATGAGGAGGAGGAGGCTAGGTCTACCTTAGCATCCAGAGCTTACAGAGGAGGAGGAGGAGGCTAGCTGTACCTTAGCATCCAGAGCTTACAGAGGAGGAGGAGGAGGCTAGCTGTACCTTAACATCCAGAGCTTACAGATGAGGAGGAGGAGGCTAGGTCTACCTTAGCATCCAGAGCTTACAGTACAGTGACTCAATCATTAAAAAAAATGCATTGTTGTAGAGGGCAACAGTCACAAACATGGCTGAGCAACAGTCACAAACATCCAATTACTCAAAGGGCTGGAGAACGTCACTCGTCCTTGTTATTCTATACAAGTCCTTCCAGCACCTCAGTCCTTCTTCTGAAGAGACCCATGCTACTCACTGCTATAAATACCCAGACAGAAGTGTGTCATGCAGGCTATATGAAACCCACAGGGGTGTCTAGGGAGTAGTATGAAGTTGGCACGTAGACTCTGATCTCAGGTCAGTTTTGTATTTCAATCCCAATAAAGGTAACGGGGGGTAACCTGATTCTAGATCTGTTTCTGGGGACACTTGATGTGGATCATGAGGATGGAGGGCATCGAGGAGGCACTAGGACACTTACGTTCAGCAATGACCAGCGGTGGGTAGAACAGGAAGTAGCCGACCATCTCGGCGGTCAGCTGACCCAGGAGGTTAGAGGCGGCGGTGCCGTTGAGAGGGGCGGTCCCGTTCCTCACCATGTAGACCAGAGACACAGCAGGAGAACCCACTGACTGAGAAACACTCAGCATCTAGAGGACAGGGAGATGGAGAGAGGGAGATGGAGAGAGGGAGAGAGATAGAGAGAGAGGGGAGGGGGAAATAGAGACAAAGTTGCACAACATAATTTCAATTTAGATCAATCTACTTTAATGTTTAATAAGTTACAGAGGAGGTATAAAATGTATTGGCATAATTAGCATAACAAAAATATGCTTAAACCCATAAAGATATTACAACGGCTGTCAAGAGTGAAACTGGCAAGCCATTCGCCACTGTGAAAGTGTTTATAACGTCAACTACACAAAACCTAAAAACGAAACCTTGACATACATACATAATATAGTGGACATGTTACCACGGCAGCTAGGAAGCTCATTAAAACAACACAAACACTGTCTCCCTAAACACATCAGTTCAGATCAGAGAACAGCTTCTATTTACAATGGCACATGAACAATGCATTTAGGAATGATAATTATGCTCCAATTATACACAGCTTGCATTTTGCTTTGCTAGTGCCAAACCTCTTCAACTGCAGAGCTGTGTCTGTGAAAACGGTAGGAGCAAAATGCTTTGAGATTTAATCCACACAAACTGTGCCACACATCAAAATGACCAATCGGACGACCCATATTTAGACTCTTTGCATTTGTTTGTACTGAAGTTTAATGTCACAACATCTAAAATAAGCCACAACAAGGCATCAACACAAGTCTGGTATAAATATCAACTGTTCCTTCAATTTGAAACAGTTAGAAGTCAAATCCCTACGTCCAAACCGACCCGCCCTGATCTGTTTCACCTGTCCTTGGCTTATCTCCACCCCCCTCCAGGTGTCGCCCATCTTCCCCATTATCCCCTGAGTAGTTAAACCTGTGTTTTCTGTCTGTATGTTGTCAGTTTGTCAAGTCAACCAGTGTTTTTGTATCAACTCCTGCTTTTCCCCAGTCTCTCTTTTCTCGTCCTCCTGGTTTTGACCCTTGTCTGTCCTGACACAGAGCCCGCCTGCCTGACCACTCTGTCTGCCCCTGAGCCTGCCTGCCTGACCACTCTGTCTGCCCCTGAGCCTGCCTGCCTGACCACTCTGCCTGCCCCTGAGCCTGCCTGCCGTCCTGTACCTTTGCCCTTATATATATATATATAAACATTGTCACTTCAACAAGGTCTGCATCTGGGCCTTTATCCTGATACAAACAAGAAATAATCTGTGGTGGGAAGCTTTGATAAGAGTATCTAGAGATTTAGGCTATGTATTAGGATATGAAGTCACCACCTCCACAGGTCACAGGGTTACTGAGTGAGGAGGAGGCCATTGTACTATAATATCTCTACCTGGACATAGAGTCTGGTGTGGACGTCCAGGACTTTGGCCTGGGCCTCAGAGAACACGTTCTCCAGCCTCTGTTCCATCATCTGCGAGAACCGACAGGAACGCGGGTCATCTCCTGGACCTACAAAGCGCAAAACTGGAACACACAGAGAACACCCATTGAGATCATAGAACATGAAGAACATCAGGGCAGAGTAACTGTAGATCAATACTCAACCCCATCAATATGAGCTTGTATATGAACACAGAGCAGACTAATGTCCTGCAGCCTCCTTAATAACATGTCTGGTAAATGAACACAGTGCAGACTAATGTCCTGCAGCCTCCTTAATAACATGTCTGGTATATGAACACAGTGCAGACTAATGTCCTGCAGTCTCCTTAATAACATGTCTGGTATATGAACACAGTGCAGACTAATGTCCTGCAGCCTCCTTAATAACATGTCTGGTATATGAACACAGTGCAGACTAATGTCCTGCAGTCTCCTTAATAACATGTCTGGTATATGAACACAGTGCAGACTAATGTCCTGCAGTCTCCTTAATAACATGTCTGGTACTAATGCAGCCTCCTTAATAACACAGGTATATGAACACAGTGCAGACTAATGTCTCCTTAATCCTGCAGTCTCCTTAATAACATGTCTGGTATATGAACACAGAGCAGACTAAATAATCCTGAACACAGAGCAGACTAATGTCCTGCAGTCTTAATAACATGTCTGGTATATGAACACAGTGCAGACTAATGTCCTGCAGCCTCCTTAATAACATGTCTGGTATATGAACACAAAGCAGACTAATATCCTGCAGCCTCCTTAATAACATGTCTGGTATATGAACACAGAGCAGACTAATGTCCTGCAGTCTCCTTAATAACATGTCTGGTATATGAACACAGTGCAGACTAATGTCCTGCAGTCTCCTTAATAACATGTCTGGTATATGAACACAGTGCAGACTAATGTCCTGCAGCCTCCTTAATAACATGTCTGGTATATGAACACAGTGCAGACTAATGTCCTGCAGCCTCCTTAATAACATGTCTGGTATATGAACACAGTGCAGACTAATGTCCTGCAGCCTCCTTAATAACATGTCTGGTATATGAACACAGAGCAGACTAATATCCTGCAGTCTCCTTAATAACATGTCTGGTATATGAACACAGAGCGGACTAATGTCCTGCAGCCTCCTTAATAACGTGTCTGGTAAATGAACACAGAGCGGACTAATGTCCTGCAGCCTTCTTAATAACATGTCTTGTATATGAACACAGAGCAGACTAATGTCCTGCAGCCTTCTTAATAACATGTCTTGTATATGAACACAGAGCAGACTAATGTCCTGCAGCCTTCTTAATAACATGTCTGGTATATGAACACAGTGCAGACTAATGTCCTGCAGCCTCCTTAATAACATGTCTTGTATAAGTGAAAGAAAAACAACATGATCTTAAACATATTCCTCCACTCTAAACCATCAGACCTGTTTTGAGCTGGAGGCTGATAGCTGGGCTGGGTTTCCATGGTGCGGCTGTGTTGGGCAGCGCCGTTACCATGGGGACAAACTGTCGCACGTCACCCATCAGCCTATCCCGGCCGTAGGAGTGAAGTGCCTCGACCACCACAGAGGGCGGGTACACCATGTCTGCTCCAATTACGTGGTAGCCCACCGTCACGTTGGGAGAGCCAAACACAGTCTCCACCTGAGAGAGTGAAATAGGGATCTGTTATCAGGATCAGTAAGCATGATCGATCATCTAATCAACTGGCTGGTTGTAGAGTTGTAGGAGTGGATGTTATGACTGTTTGTGAAACAGAAGGATAGTGAGAGAGGGAGAACAAGAGAGTCTCATAGAAAGAGAGAAGATGGGAATGGGAACATGGGAACGGGAGACGGAATGAGAAAGGGAAGCGAAAACAGAGGACAGAGAGTTGTACATTACACAGAGGACAGAGAGTTGTACATTACACAGAGGACAGAGAGTTGTACATTACACAGAGGACAGAGAGTTGTACATTACACAGAGGACAGAGAGTTGTACATTACACAGAGGACAGAGAGTTGTACATTACACAGAGGACAGAGAGTTGTACATTACACAGAGGACAGAGAGTTGTACATTACACAGAGGACAGAGAGAGAGAGAGAGAGAGAGAGAGAGGTAGAGGGTGGGGGTAGAGAGAGAGAGAGAGAGAGAGAGAGAGAGAGAGAGAGAGAGAGAGAGAGAGAGAGAGAGAGAGAGAGAGAGAGAGAGAGGTAGAGGGGGGGGGAGAGAGAGAGAGAGAGAGAGAGAGAGAGAGAGAGAGAGAGAGAGAGAGAGAGAGAGAGAGAGAGAGAGAGAGAGAGAGAGAGAGGTAGAGAGTTTGTGTGAGAGAAGTGAAACAGATCCCTCATCCTTTGATGACAGACAGTACCACACTGAGAGCCCATACAGTCTTGATATTACCATGAGTCGACAGTATTCCCCTCACAATCAAGCCTTGTTATGAACGGACCCATTCACCATCACTACACCAGCCCAGCCGTTATTCAAAGACTGGGTTTCAGCAAAAGTCGCTGAGTGGTAACGTACCCTCCTAAGTCTATCTGGCCGATGTGAAAGACCATCAATGGATTATCTTGAAGGACTTCAGTCAGTTCAGCATTTTACTCTTTTCACCTCAATGAAAATCTTTGAGCCAGAAGCTTTCACTTTGTTACAATAGCTTTCCTCTGGTCTTGCCAACTGAAAGTCATTAAATCTGCTGCTCCTCGTCGTTCTTTCAGGCCTTCCCCCTCTAGAGCATTCCTAGTAACCATCTCTGTTCTGTAATTAAAAACAAACAAAACATTTTCCCCTGGGACTGACCACTGGATGACTGTAAAATAAATATTTACTCATATTTAGATTAGTGACAACCCAGCTAGCACATTTGGTTCCTTGGAAGTTGTGGGAACATACATGTTTGCCAGTTCTGAAAACATACATTTTAAGGTTGCAGGGAGGTTCTCAGAACATTCTACTATGGTTCCCTGAAAGTTTTCCTGGGAGGTTTTATCAACATTCTGAGGACAGAAATGATAGTTTATTTGAAGGTAAGTAACTGTTTAGAACTCTAAGCATCGATAGGAGACATGGAAATGCATTTGCTCAGGCATTAATCATGCAAGCACATTTATTTTTATGGCACCGCATCAGTGAGATTTGAACCTATGATCTTCTGTTCTCTTAGTATGGAATTAGTCCACTGCAACACCTTAGAATGGAGCTATGATGCTATGTTTTTTACTCATGCAAAGCGGTTCATTTCAGTCTATTTAAACAGACCCCATTTCAAAGGAAACAAGCACTAAGATCAGGTGTGGCCAATTAGTGTGCACGGCCAACACACTTAACAAGAGAGGATAGAATGACAACAGAATGTATAGGTTTTAAAATAACATTCTTTAAACGTTAATGATTTCTTTTCGTTTTTTATGGAAAATTTTCTTAATGTTGTGAGGAACATGACTTTAAATAGAACCACGAGGAAACCTGCAGAAAATGTTATGCTGAAGTACTGAAATTCCCCCAGAAGAACAATGTTTCTTAACATTCTCTGCCCATTCTGAGAACATTACTTGAAATAGAACCATGAGGAAACGTTATGCTGAAGTACTGAAATCCCACAGAAGAACGTTATTTTTTAATTTTCTCTGAACAATTTGAAAACATTACTTGAAATAGAACCACGAGGAAACGTTATGCTGAAGTACTGAAATTCCCACCTCAGAAACATAATGGTTCTCAAAATGTTGTGTGCTAGCTGGGTATCCTGCACCATTCCCAGAGCATTGTGGGAAGGTTGTATGCAAAATAACCATAGGACAAGAAATTAACTTCATGTCCTGAATATAAAGTGTTATGTTTGGGGCAAATCCAACCAAACACATCACTGAGTATCACTCTTCATATTTTTAAGCATAGTGGTGGCTGCATCATGTTATGGGTATGCTTGTCAAGGGCAAGGTCTAGGGAGTTTTTTAGGACAAAAACAAATGTAATAGAGCTAAGCACAGACAAGATCCTAAAGTAAAACCTGGTTCAATCTGCTTTCCAACAGACACTAGGAGACAAATTCACCTTTCAGCAGGACAATAACCTAAAATGCAAGGACAAAAATACCCTGGAGTTGCTTACCAAGACGACATTGAATGTTCCTGAGTGGCCTAGTTACAGTTTGGACTTAAAGCGGCATGGACATCTATGGCAAGACATGAAAATGGCTATCTAGCAATGATCAACAACTAAGTTGACAGAGCATGAAGAATTTAAAAAAGTGCTAATATTGCACAATACAGGTGTGCAAAAGCTCTTAGAGACGCACCCAGAAAGACTCACAGCTGTAATCACTGCCAAGGGTGATTCTAATCTGTATTGACTCAGGGGTGTGAAAACCTATGATATATTTCTGTATTTCATTTTCAATACATTTGCAAAAATGTCTAAAAACATGTCTTTACTTTGTCATTATGCAGTATTGTGTGTAGATGGGTGAATTTGTTCAATCTATTTTGAATGCAGGCTGTAACAAAACTAAATGTGGAATAAGTCAAGGGGTTTGAATACTTTCTGAAGGCCCTGTAGCTCTCTCACTCCAGTATCCCTGCACATTGTAAATATGGTACTGGAACTGACCCTGTATATACAGTGGGGCAAAAAAGTATTTAGTCAGCCACCAATTGTGCAAGTTCTCCCACTTAAAAAGATGAGAGAGGCCTGTAATTTTCATCATAGGTACACTTCAACTATAACAGACAAAATGAGAAAGTAAATCCAGAAAATCACATTGTAGGATTTTTAATGAATTTATTTGCAAATGATGGTGGAAATTAAGTATTTGGTCAATAACAAAAGTTTCTCAATACTTTGTTATATACCCTTTGTTTGGCAATGACAGAGGTCAAACGTTTTCTGTAAATCTTCACAAGGTTTTCACACACTGTTGCTGGTATTTTGGCCCATTCCTCTATGCAGATCTCCTCTAGAGCAGTGATGTTTTGGAGCTGTTGCTGGGCAACACAGACTTTAAACTCCCTCCAAAGATGTTCTATGGGGTTGAGATCTGGAGACTGGCTAGGCCACTCCAGGACCTTGAAATGCTTCTTACGAAGCCACTCCTTCGTTGCCCGGGTGGTGTGTTTGGGATCATTGTCATGCTGAAAGACCCAGCCACGTTTCATCTTCAATGCCCTTGCTGATGGAAGGAGGTTTTCACTCAAAATCACGCGATACATGGCCCCATTCATTCTTTCCTTTACACGGATCAGTCATCCTGGTCCCTTTGCAGAAAAACAGCCCCAAAGCATGATGTTTCCACCCCCATGCTTCACAGTAGGTATGGTGTTCTTTGGATGCAACTCAGCATTCTTTGTCCTCCAAACACGACGATTTGAGTTTTTACCAAAAAGTTATATTTTGGTTTCATCTGACCATATGACATTCTCCCAATCTTCTTCTGGATCATCCAAATGCTCTCTAGCAAACTTCAGACGGGCCTGGACATGCACTGGCTTAAGCAGGGGGACACGTCTGGCACTGCAGGATTTGAGTCCCTGGCGGCGTAGTGTGTTACTGATGGTAGGCTTTGTTACTTTGGTCCCAGCTCTCTGCAGGTCATTCACTAGGTCCCCCCGTGTGGTTCTGGGATTTTTGCTCGCCGTTCTTGTGATCATTTTGACCCCACGGGGTGAGATCTTGCGTGGAGCACCAGATCGAGGGAGATTATCAGTGGTCTTGTATGTCTTCCATTTCCTAATAATTGCTCCCACAAGTTGATTTCTTCAAACCAAGCTGCTTTGGAGTGTGACTGTTTGAGGTTGTGACAGGTGTCTTTTATACTGATAACAAGTTCAAACAGGTGCCATTGATACGGGTAACGAGTGGAGGACAGAGGAGCCTCTTAAAGAAGAAGTTACAGGTCTGTGAGAGCCAGAACTCTTGCTTGTTTGTAGGTGACCAAATACTTATTTTCCACCATAATTTGCAAATAAATCAATTTAAAATCCTACAATGTTATTTAATGGATTTTCTTTCAGATTTTGTCTGTCATAGTTGAAGTGTACCTATGATGAAAATTACAGGCCTCTCTCATATTTTTAAGTGGGAGAACTTGCACAATTGGTGGCTGACTAAATACTTCTTTGCCCCACTGTAGCGTCATACTTTCTCCTGTTCTTCTTATTTCTTATTTATTGTCTGTGATTGTTGGAGCTTATGTTAGTTTAGTGCTACAGTACATTGATTGATTTATTACCGTATCGTTGGGTTTGGAAGAAAGGCATTTCACTACACTTGTGCAAGTGACATTAAACTTCAAACTTGAGAGAGACAGAGAGAGAGACAGAGAGACAGATAGACAGGGAGAGAGAAACATGAGACCTGCAGTACCACATGCCTATGACTCCTGAAGGTTCCTATGACCTTCACATTGGTATCAGTCCCACTTCATTCAGGGAAATAATATTCTACACAGTCCCACTGCACCTGAAAACACACACATACACAAGCACACTCATCAGAAGGTACTCAGACCCAGTGGAGTCTGTGTGGAGACAAACACTCTGTCTGTTACACAGGGATCACATTGCTGCTCCATTCATCTCCAGGCCATATTAGAAACGCATGTTGCTTTTTAGTACCAAATTCATTTCCAGACATTGAAAGGGGTAATTTCTCATGGATGTGCATATACATAAAACATGCTCTCCTCTCTCTCACACACACACACACACACACACACACACACACACACACACACACACACACACACACACACACACACACACACACACACACACACACACACACACACACACACACACACACACACACACACACACACACACACACACACACACTCCCTGCTACCACTGTGTCTCAGTAGTCTCTCTTATCATAACCAAGAGGTCCTCCTGATCCAAAGCCACATTGAGTGGCGGTATTACAGGCTTATTGGGAAGGAGAATGATTCTGGCAAGAAGAGCGGTGACTGTTTAATCCACAGACAGACGGTTATTGTGTTGTATAGATGTGACCATATCATCACTGAAACGAAATAGTGAGCTTTTCAAACCCAGGGGCTGAACGGCTGTATTGAACCTAAACCTGGTAGCAATGTGTTTTGGGGGAAAATATTGCTCCTTTTGCTGACAGTTTGGAATGACATGGTTCTGCATTAAATAAAAGACAACACTCAACATCACACAGCTGAATATCATATCCTATGATCATGCTGTCAGTCAAAACAGAGGAGGAGAGAGGAGAGTTCTGTTGTTAGACTTCTCCAGGTAACTTGGTAACCAGTGGTGACTGAACAGGGCCCTTGGTTTCTCACCTGGGGTCACACAGTTTGCTGTCTTATCTGGTTTTCATCTTGGTGCAGTCCCTAGGATGTGACATCACGACCCCATACCTTCAGGGACATATTCTGTCAGCCTAATTTCTAAATGAATCCTCATCGCTCCTCACAGTTAACCTACATGAGGATCCCTGTATGGTCCTTCCTTATTCATGGAGATCTGCTTCTCTAGGTAACATGCTGTTATTTTAGCTGCTATATCCTCAGATGTGTGAGGTGGGCGTTTTGCCCAGTCTTTAAGGGTGTTTTGCCTTAGTCACTGAGTACAGGTTTTGGCCAAGTACATTTTTTCGCACACAAACAACGACTACATCTCCTCTGCCCAGACCCGCGTCCTCTATCTTAACACACATCCCCTAACGTAGCAGGCGTAAGAGAAACACCTGGAACTAGATCCCCTATATTCTGGTCTGTTCAACCAATTCAGTAAATGTGGAGGAGGAGTTATGTCGCCCTGCGGTCACCTTGTTAACGTCCAAAAGCAGAAGTCAGATCACAGGCTCTCTTTTTTCATTTCCCCTGAAAACCAGAACATCCAGTTGTTGAGGACTCAGCAGAGGCTACACCACACATGAAAGACAGCAGAGAGAGAGAGAGAGAGAGAGAGAGAGTGATATATATATATAGAGAGAGAGAGAGAGAGAGAGAGAGAGAGAGAGAGAGAGAGAGAGAGTGATATAGAGAGACAGAGACAAAGACAGCGAGAGAGATAGAGAGATAGTGATATAGTGAGACAGAGACAAAGACAGAGAGAGAGAGATAGATACATACAGAGAAAGAGAGGGTAAGTGTGAGTCCTACTGACCTGAGCCTGGGCAGTGGTGTCATTCAGAGCTCTACTCAGAGCCTGGGTTAGCCCTCTACGCAGGTTCTGTCTCTGGATGCTGTCCAGGCGGTTCCTTCTCACATGGATGGTCAGAACTGTAGAGACAAAAATATGAGAGGGTGAGAGAGAGGGGGTGGGAGAGAGAGAGAGAGAGAGAGAGAGAGAGAGAGAGAGAGAGGGGGGGGGAGAGAGAGAGAGAGAGAGAGAGAGAGAGAGGGGGGGGGAGAGAGAGAGAGAGAGAGAGAGAGAGAGAGAGAGAGAGAGAGAGAGAGAGAGAGAGAGAGAGGGGGTGGGAGAGAGAGAGGGAGAGGGAGGAGGAGGCAGGGAAGAGAAGAGAGGGAAGGCATATTCTATTTGGAAAATAGAACTACTGTATATATAGACAACTATATATCTGTGTATTTACAACCATAACCCCAACTACGACCAACAATGTAACAATCTGTTGAGAAAAGGTTCATGGCATTCTTTTTTCTGTGTCTCTTACTTGTTTTAACCCAGATCTTCTCTGTGACGTTGCACTGCCGGGGTGGAGCCTCCGTGGTGGTGGTGAAGGGGAACGGGGTGGTCGTCCCTCTGGGTTTGGTCTTTGGGATTGGAGGTGACAGTGTTCTCCTGGAGGCTGGAGCAGTGGTGATTCTGCGTGTTGTTGTCGTGGTTGGGTTCTCTGTGATTGGCTGTGTTGTGATTGAAGCTATGGTTGTGGTGGTCACGGTCGTGAGCTGGAGGGATGCAGTCGTTGTGTCCTCTCGAGGGGTCAAAGGTGACACCTGTGATGTTGTGAGTGCAGGCATGTCGCCTAAGGTGAGGTTCCCTGTTTGGGATAATCTGGTCTCGTTGTCTTTGGGGAAATGAACCCCTGTCTCTCTGGATGTTCCCACAGTTAACTCCTCCATCGCTGTCTCTGTAACAAGAACAGAAGTCACACTCACTTCCTCTGAGAGATGGGAGGGGAATGATGATGTCACACTGGATGCCAGGGCAACTAATGATGATGTAACACCACGAGACATGAGTGCGGAGAAAGATGACATACCAGTGGACAAGTGGACAGTGGATGATGATGTCACGCTGGATGCCAGGGAGCTGGGTGATGAAGTCACACCATGGGACATGAGGGCAGAGGATGATGATGTAAGAGCAGGTGACAAAAGGGCAGAGGGTGATGACGTCATACCAGTGGAGGGGAAGACACTTGATGGGGATGGTGACATCACACTCAACCCAGAAGTGGATGATAATGTTGAATCAGAACGTTCCATGGAGAGGGAGGACAGACTGGGAGCTGTGGTGGGACTGGACACACTGTTGATGTGAGATTGGTGTGACACAACGGATGATGACGATGTCATTGATAACAAGGCGGAAGATGATGAAGACACTGGTGATGATGATGAAGATGGTGATGGTGATGATGGTGATGGTGAGGATGATAATGATGATGATGATGAGGGTGATGGTAAGTCTACTTGTACGTTCATTGTTGAGTTAGTATGTCCCGTATCCATAATGACATGTTCATGGGGTGCAGGGGTATTCAGAACTGTTGCGTCAGAAATAGTGACAGATTCCGTCGTGCTTACACTTACATTCCTCTCAGACGCTGTATACTTGTTCTGATGGGCAGATGAGAGGTAGATGACGGCTGAAATAGTCACAGAGTTATCAGTTGTGGTAGAGACTGGCATGGACACTGATAATGCTGATGTTACCCCCTCTAACAGGGGAGTGTTGTTCTCTGGCATGGACTCTGATAATGCTGATGTTACCCCCTCTAACATGGGAGTGTTGTTCTCTGGCATGGACACTGATAATGCTGATGTTACCCCCTCTAACAGGGGAGTGTTGTTCTCTGGCATGGACACTGATAATGCTGATGTTACCCCCTCTAACAGGGGAGTGTTGTTCTCTGGCATAGACACTGATAATGCTGATGTTACCCCCTCTAACAGGGGAGTGTTGTTCTCTGGCATGGACACTGATAATGCTGATGTTACCCCCTCTAACAGGGGAGTGTTGTTCTCTGGCATGGACTCTGATAATGCTGATGTTACCCCCTCTAACAGGGGAGTGTTGTTCTCTGGCATGGACACTGATAATGGTGATGTTACCCCCTCTAACAGGGGAGTGTTGTTCTCTGGCATGGACTCTGATAATGCTGATGTTACCCCCTCGAACAGGGGAGTGTTGTTCTCTGGCATGGACTCTGATAATGGTGATGTTACCCCCTCTAACAGGGGAGTGTTGTTCTCTGGCATGGACTCTGATAATGCTGATGTTACCCCCTCTAACAGGGGAGTGTTGTTCTCTGGCATGGACTCTGATAATGCTGATGTTACCCCCTCTAACAGGGGAGTGTTGTTCTCTGGCATGGACTCTGATAATGCTGATGTTACCCCCTCTAACAGGGGAGTGTTGTTCTCTGGCATGGACTCTGATAATGCTGATGTTACCCCCTCTAACAGGGGAGTGTTGTTCTCTGGCATGGACTCTGATAATGCTGATGTTACCCCCTCTAACAGGGGAGTATTGTTCTCTGGCATGGACACTGATAATGCTGATGTTACCCCCTCTAACAGGGGAGTGTTGTTCTCCGTGGTTCTCTTCTGTGTAGTGGAGGATATAGAAGCCACCAGATTGGCTGGCGTCAAACTCCAGGGATTGGGTAATGGTGTCACTTTAGAATATGTGACAGATGTGTGTCCAACAAAGGTATCCTCTCTCCCATTTGACATCAGTGTAGCTGCACCAGGGGAGAATGCTCTATCAGGTGAGTGAGAGGAGACAGATGGACCAGGGGAGAATGCTCTATCAGGTGAGTGAGAGGAGACAGATGCACCAGGGGAGAATGCTCTATCAGGTGAGTGAGAGGAGAAAGATGGACCAGGGGAGAATGCTCTATCAGGTGAGTGAGAGGAGAAAGATGGACCAGGGGAGAATGCTCTATCAGGTGAGTGAGAGGAGACAGATGGACCAGGGGAGAATGCTCTATCAGGTGAGTGAGAGGAGACAGATGGACCAGGGGAGAATCCTCTATCAGGTGAGTGAGAGGAGACAGATGGACCAGGGGAGAATGCTCTATCAGGTGAGTGAGAGGAGACAGATGGACCAGGGGAGAATGCTCTATCAGGTGAGTGAGAGGAGACAGATGCACCAGGGGAGAATGCTCTATCAGGTGAGTGAGAGGAGACAGATGGACCAGGGGAGAATGCTCTATCAGGTGAGTGAGAGGAGACAGATGGACCAGGGGAGAATGCTCTATCAGGTGAGTGAGAGGAGACAGATGGACCAGGGGAGAATGCTCTATCAGGTGAGTGAGAGGAGACAGATGGACCAGGGGAGAATGCTCTATCAGGTGAGTGAGAGGAGACAGATGGTAGAGAAAGATACCTACTACGTCCATTGAGTCCCAGGGTTTTAGTGGAAAGTCCTCCTGTATCAGAGGTTATGGTATTAAAATATGTGGACCATGATGTTGAGGACACACCAATTGTCCTGTCTGTATCAGAATGAGAACTATGCTCATTTATTAATGGTGTCTGTGACGGAGTAGGGTATTCCCTCATGACGGTGGGACTTTCTGACATTGTAGAGAGAACATATTTTCCCCTTATTGTGCTTTTCGTTCTGTGGGAGACAAGTTTAAGAGGAGTCAGAACAGCCTCTGCAGTGTTAACATATGCAGGGATATCAGTGGGGCGTGGATAAGGAGAACCTTCAGAGTCGGTCCCTCTGGAAATCAAGGAGTTCTCTGTAACATAAGAGGAGGGTGTTGGAGAACTCATTAATGGGGGTATTCCCTTATAAACATGAACACTTAGGTCTGTGATGTAAGTGGAGGAATCCTCAACTATAGCAGAAAGGGGCCAAACGGAGCCAGTCTCTGTGTTCTCAGCAGGCGTGTGTGTAATATCAGCAGAAGCATCAAGTGGTGTCAGATGTTCAGGTGAACTAGAGTGGACCTGGGCTGTGGAGTGGACCTGGGCTGTGGAGTGGACCTGGGCTGTGGAGTGAACCTGGGATGTGGAGTGAACCTGGGATGTGGAGTGGACCTGGGCTGTGGAGTGGACCTGGGCTGTGGAGTGGACCTGGGCTGTGGAGTGGACCTGGGCTGTGGAGTGGACCTGGGCTGTGGAGTGAACCTGGGCTGTGGAGTGGACCTGGGCTGTGGAGTGGACCTGGGCTGTGGAGTGAACCTGGGATGTGGAGTGAACCTGGGATGTGGAGTGGACCTGGGCTGTGGAGTGAACCTGGGATGTGGAGTGGACCTGGGCTGTGGAGTGGACCTGGGATGTGGAGTGGACCTGGGCTGTGGAGTGGACCTGGGCTGTGGAGTGAACCTGGGATGTGGAGTGGACCTGGGCTGTGGAGTGGACCTGGGCTGTGGAGTGGACCTGGGCTGTGGAGTGGACCTGGGCTGTGGAGTGAACCTGGGATGTGGAGTGGACCTGGGCTGTGGAGTGTGTTTGAAAAGTGTGATCTGTCTCGCCTGTCGCAGTAGGATCGGGTGAGCCGACAAACAGTGAGGTCCATGTTGAGGACATGTCTCTCTCTGCTGTATCAGGGGACGTTTCAGATAACATTTCAGTTGACATTTCAGAGGAATTTACAGGGGACATTTCAGCTGACTTATCTAGGGACATTTCAGGGGTCATATCAGGGGAACCTACCTCAGACCCTGTGCTAACAGAAATATACAATAGCCTTGTTTGAAACTGGGTCGCTGACGGTGAGGTAGCGCGAGGCGTCGCTAACAGCACTACAGGTCTGTGTGTAGATGTGGTTCCTCTAGAGCCAGACTGGGTCAGTGCATCATCAGTTCTGTGGAGACTAGAGACAGTTGGGTTAAAGTAAGGGTGCTTGGTGGTCAGGATGATGGAGAGGGTGAATTGGGGATCCTGGGGTACTGTTGAGGGACTAGCATGCAGGGTGGGAGAGGTTAACGCCCGTGTCAGGTGCTGAGCTAAAGTTGATGGATCAGTGACCGGAAGTGACATCAGGCCCGTGTCAGAATTCAAAGAAGGAGTCAGCGAGGTTAGAGGGGTCAATCCTGCGTCTCCAAGGGTTACGCTACTAGCAGACATGGGCGAGTCACTCAGTGTTCCAGATACAGAGCTGAGAGTGGAGTCACTCAGTGTTCCAGATACAGAACTGAGAGTGGAGTCACTCAGTGTTCCAGATACAGAACTGAGAGTGGAGTCACTCAGTGTTCCAGATACAGAACTGAGAGTGGAGTCACTCAGTGTTCCAGATACAGAACTAAGAGTAGAGTCACTCAGTGTTCCAGATACAGACCTGAGAGTGGAGTCACTCAGTGTTCCAGATACAGAACTGATAGTGGAGTCATTCAGTGTTCCAGATACAGAACTGAGAGTGGAGTCACTCAGTGTTCCAGATACAGAACTGAGAGTGGAGTCATTCAGTGTTCCAGATACAGAACTGAGAGTGGAGTCACTCAGTGTTCCAGATACAGAACTGATAATGGAGTCACTCAGTGTTCCAGATACAGAACTGAGAGTGGAGTCACTCAGTGTTCCAGATACAGAGCTGAGAATGGAGTCACTGAGGGGGTGACTTCTTGTCTGAGCAGTTGAATCCAAGCTGACTTCCCCTCCTGCTCTTCCTCCCTCATCATTATTCCTATTGGGGTCAGGAGCACTTGGGCTGGTGTGCCCTGTGGCTGTTACTAAATCACTGGGATATGTTGAGCTCTGAGGAGATGCTGTGCTCCAGTAAGAGCCTGTTAACTTAGCCACTGTGGTGTCTGAGCGGGGTGAGCCGGTATCTGACAAGGTTGGTAAGGTGTTAGATGAGATAGGGAAATATGTTGTCGATATTCTGGTCGTCACAGCCGGCGACACACTTGAATCTACAGCATGAGAAGGCACTGAGGTAACTGCTACAGGCCAGGAGCTTCTTATAAAAGCCGTCTGACTACCTGTCCATGTCTTATCTCTTTTCGCCCTGTTTGGTGTTGCACTGATATATTCCCCTCTGATGAGACTAGGAACTAAATATCCTTGTGGGGGAGTAGGTGGAGGTGACATCAATGCTGAGCGGACAGTTTGTAATACGCCCCGTTGGCTTTGATTAGCTTGACTGTCCTGGACACGAGAGGAGAGAAGTAAAGAGCTTGTCTCTCTGTTGTTAGTGAAAACAGTCCTGGTCCGGCGGCTGTCTGATGATCTGATGGTTCTGGCTGAAACGTTGAAAGGGACGTTTCCAGAGGTAACACTAGTAGAGGTGGAGTGGCTTGGTTCTGTCTTTGCTGGTTTCCATGTTGTGAAAGGGCTGGCGTCGATTTTGTTTGACGATGTTGTCCTTTGTGTCCCATACAGGCCATGGGATTGAAGCGATGCTGGAGCTGCAGACTCCTGAGTCCTGACTTGTGATTTGGTGCCACTGGTCTCTGTGGTCACTCCTCTAGTCAGTGATTGGTGAGTGGAGTCAGAGAGGGGAAGTGGTAAGCTCTTTGTGACTGTAAATATATCTACATCTAAACTAATGCTGGATTGGATTGGAGGATTCAATGATGTTTTATTCAGAGGAAACACAGATGACACTGATGAGGCTGTTTGTGTCACACTGACAGGGTTAGACAGGCTTGAGATGTCATAGGATAAAGCAAAGGCTGCTGTTATTAACCATTCAGATGAGGATGCTGGTGATAGTGATGATGATGGTGATGATGGTGATAGTGATGATATTGCTGATGATGATGATGATGGTGATGATGATGATGATATTGCTGCTGCTGCTGATGATGGTGGTGATGATGCTGATGGTGATGACACTGATAGTGATGATGCTGGTGATGATGATGATATTGCTGCTGCTGATGGTGGTGATGATGCTGATGGTGATGACATTGCTAATGATGATAATGGTGGTGATGATGATAGTGATAACATTGCTGCTGATGATGGTGATGATAATATTGTTGATGATGAGAACAATGTATGTGCTGATGATGACACTGCCCTCCAATCCCCAGTCATGAAGGACGCCACTGATGACACTGACATTGATGACGCCTTGGTCTGGTGAAGCATGCTGGGAGTCAAACCTGAGCTGTCAGACAGGTCTCTGCTCGGCTCCACAGAAGAAGAAGAAGAAGAGAAGGGAGCAACCGAAGGCCACAGGCTGGTTTGGTTGTTGTCCTTGGTGATGGTTGGCGAGGTCTTGGATCGGACCAAGCTCAGTGGGTGTTTGTCCGCCAGCAGGGTCAGTATGGAGGAGAAGGCAGGCTGCTCTCTCAGGCCCACCCCCTCTGACACAGCCCTGCCATCTGGTTGGACGACTGATAAAGGCTCCTCATCCACCAACAGTAAGCCGGCCAATGGATGAATGGGATGGGCGGAGGCTGTTGTGTCATTGGTTACATCAGAAGAACCAGAGGCGTCGTAGTTTGTCTCATCTGGAATAGAGCGAAAAGGGAAGCAAGGGGTCAATGCTGGCTACTTCTACCATGGAGGGGTCAATGCTGGCTACTTAAACCATGGAGGGGTCAATGCTGGCTACTTAAGCCATGGAGGGGTCAATGCTGGCTACTTAAACCATGGAGGGGTCAATGCTGGCTACTTAAACCATGGAGGGGTCAATGCTGGCTACTTAAGCCATGGAGGGGTCAATGCTGGCTACTTAAACCATGGAGGGGTCAATGCTGGCTACTTAAACCATGGAGGGGTCAATGCTGGCTACTTAAACCATGGAGGGGTCAATGCTGGCTACTTAAACCATGGAGGGGTCAATGCTGGCTACTTAAACCATGGAGGGGTCAATGCTGGCTACTTAAACCATGGAGGGGTCAATGCTGGCTACTTAAACCATGGAGGGGTCAATGCTGGCTACTTAAACCATGGAGGGGTCAATGCTGGCTACTTAAGCCATGGAGGGGTCAATGCTGGCTACTTAAACCATGGAGGGGTCAATGCTGGCTACTTAAACCATGGAGGGGTCAATGCTGGCTACTTAAGCCATGGAGGGGTCAATGCTGGCTACTTAAACCATGGAGGGGTCAATGCTGGCTACTTAAACCATGGAGGGGTCAATGCTGGCTACTTAAACCATGGAGGGGTCAATGCTGGCTACTTAAGCCATGGAGGGGTCAATGCTGGCTACTTAAACCATGGAGGGGTCAATGATGGCTACTTAAACCATGGATGGGTCAATGCTGGCTACTTAAACCACGGAGGGGTCAATGCTGGCTACTTAAACCATGGAGGGGTCAATGCTGGCTACTTAAACCACGGAGGGATCAATGCTGGCTACTTAAACCATGGAGGGGTCAATGCTGGCTACTTAAACCATGGAGGGGTCAATGCTGGCTACTTAAGCCATGGAGGGGTCAATGCTGGCTACTTAAACCATGGAGGGGTCAATGCTGGCTACTTAAACCATGGAGGGGTCAATGCTGGCTACTTAAACCATGGAGGGGTCAATGCTGGCTACTTAAACCATGGAGGGGTCAATGCTGGCTACTTAAACCATGGAGGGGTCAATGCTGGCTACTTAAACCATGGAGGGGTCAATGCTGGCTACTTAAGCCACGGAGGGATCATTTTAAAGTTTAAAGTTTCAGAGTGAGAGTGTGTCATTTTATTTCCATTTAGAGCAAAACCATTCAAACACTTTTTCCATTTTGCCTGGGATTCAGAAATGAGTTATTTGAAGAGAGAGAATAGCAATCAGAATCCTTACACTGCAGGAGCCATTGAGAATCTACAACCCCTTTCATCCCCTGAATAGAAATGTTGATGCTTCCCCTCCTCATTTAGAAAGCATTGAAGACTAACAGTGTCAGACACATTTCAGTCTTAAAGCACATTCATTCACGTTGAATTACCTAGTGTGTATACTAGATTGAAGCTAACGTGACCAAAGGGCTGAAATTGTATGAAATGTCCTCTGAATCATGTACATGCATTAAAAACATCTTGATGTCTATTATAAAAATAATCTTATTAAACCTGTATTTTATTATTATTATTATTATTTTTTTTACCTCAAATCGTTTTAAAGTACTAATGTCACAGAGAGAGACATCTGGTTCAGGTGTCACAAACAAGCTGGCAGTGATAACAGCTCTAAGATGGCCGTCTGGCTGTGAGGCTGGCACTAGTCCGCCCCTCCTCTCCATTCTCAGCACGTCCCCAAACTTCCTCTACACATCTGTCTGGGGGGTTCTTTTATAGATTTACAAGCCTGTCACATCACCTGCTGTATGTTTCACCTGGCAAGGTGGGTGCATCCAGCAAATGCACACACACACACACACACATACACACACACACACACTTTTTAATACCCAAATCTTGAAAATCAGTGTTAAGATCATCATGTCTCCCACAGACAAGTATCCTATCTACTAAAACTGCGTTGTACCACACGTTTAAACTGACACAGACCATTTGATTTGTTTTAACACCAGGTAGTTCTACTCAATACCCACACACACAGATCAGGACTGTTTTACAATACCCACACACACACAGATCAGGACTGTTTTACAATACCCACACACACACAGATCAGGACTGTTTTACAATACCCACACACACACACAGATCAGGACTGTTTTACAAAACCCCCACACACACAGATCAGGACTGTTTTACAATACCCCCCCCCACACACACACACACACACACACACACAGAGAGATCAGGACTGTTTTACAATACCCACACAGACACAGATCAGGACTGTTTTACAATACCCACACACACAGAGGGGGATTGTTTTACATACCCAGCAGAGGGTTTGGCTTTTACAATTTCACACACTGACCCCTCGGGCATAACATTTCTCATAAACTTTGCATCGAACAAAAGTCATCTAAAAACTATTTTTTCCCAGACATTTTCCCACCGTTAAATTACAATTGTAACGGGATATCATAAACATGCATAAGCTCAGTGAAATGCCAATATCGACAGCCACTTGTTTTCAATGCATTCTGAAATGTCACCGATACCCTCAGACAATTCATATTACATGTCCATATAAGTGGGTTCCAAGACAGACCATCTTAATAACTGAGAGGGAGGTTGATAAACAGTTTAAAACCTTTATTCATTACAAATAATAAACCCCCTTCACACTTCATTCATTTGAGCCTACACTTAACATGTTTTGATGTTATTTGAGAGAGTAAGTGCTAGAGAGAACCCAGGATCTACTGCCTGTCACCATTCCAACATGAGAGGAATCTTCCTTTCCTGACCCCCCTCTGGTCTGCTAGATGGGGGCTGGTCTGGAGCGAAGGTGTGCGGTCCACCTGCAGTTTGTCACCTGCTCCGAGACAGCTGAGCATATGGGACACAGCCACAGAAGAGAGGAAAGGAGAGGACAGAGAGGGGAGAGTAGAGAGGTATAATGGAATAAAGAGAAAAGCATATGGGACACAGCTCCAGTAGAGAGGAAAGGAGAGGACAGAGAGGGGAGAGTAGAGAGGTATAATGGAATAAAGAGAAAAGCATATGGGACACAGCAACAGAAGAGAGGAAAGGAGAGGACAGAGAGGGGAGAGTAGAGAGGTATAATGGAATAAAGAGAAAAGCATATGGGACACAGCAACAGAAGAGAGGAAAGGAGAGGACAGAAGAGAGGAAAGAGAGGACAGAGAGGGAGAGTAGAGAGGTATAATGGAATAAAGAGAAAAGCATATGGGACACAGCAACAGAAGAGAGGAAAGGAGAGGACAGAGAGGGGAGAGTAGAGAGGTATAATGGAATAAAGAGAAAAGCATATGGGACACAGCAACAGAAGAGAGGAAAGGAGAGGACAGAGAGGGGAGAGTAGAGAGGTATAATGGAATAAAGAGAAAAGCATATGGGACACAGCAACAGAAGAGAGGAAAGGAGAGGACAGAGAGGGGAGAGTAGAGAGGTATAATGGAATAAAGAGAAAAGCATATGGGACACAGCAACAGAAGAGAGGAAAGGAGAGGACAGAGAGGGGAGAGTAGAGAGGTATAATGGAATAAAGAGAAAAGCATATGGGACACAGCAACAGAAGAGAGGAAAGGAGAGGACAGAGGGGAGAGTAGAGAGGTATAATGGAATAAAGAGAAAAGCATATGGGACACAGCAACAGAAGAGAGGAAAGGAGAGGACAGAGGGGGAGAGTAGAGAGGTATAATGGAATAAAGAGAAAAGCATATGGGACACAGCAACAGAAGAGAGGAAAGGAGAGGACAGAGAGGGGAGAGTAGAGAGGTATAATGGAATAAAGAGAAAAGCATATGGGACACAGCAACAGAAGAGAGGAAAGGAGAGGACAGAGAGGGGAGAGTAGAGAGGTATAATGGAATAAAGAGAAAAGCATATGGGACACAGCAACAGAAGAGAGGAAAGGAGAGGACAGAGAGGGGAGAGTAGAGAGGTATAATGGAATAAAGAGAAAAGCATATGGGACACAGCAACAGAAGAGAGGAAAGGAGAGGACAGAGAGGGGAGAGTAGAGAGGTATAATGGAATAAAGAGAAAAGCATATGGGACACAGCAACAGAAGAGAGGAAAGGAGAGGACAGAGAGGGGAGAGTAGAGAGGTATAATGGAATAAAGAGAAAAGCATATGGGACACAGCAACAGAAGAGAGGAAAGGAGAGGACAGAGAGGGGAGAGTAGAGAGGTATAATGGAATAAAGAGAAAAGCATATGGGACACAGCAACAGAAGAGAGGAAAGGAGAGGACAGTAGAGAGGAAAGGAGAGGAGCAACAGACAGAGGGGAGAGTAGAGAGGTATAATGGAATAAAGAGAAAAGCATATGGGACACAGCAACAGAAGAGAGGAAAGGAGAGGACAGAGAGGGGAGAGTAGAGAGGTATAATGGAATAAAGAGAAAAGCATATGGGACACAGCAACAGAAGAGAGGAAAGGAGAGGACAGAGAGGGGAGAGTAGAGAGGTATAATGGAATAAAGAGAAAAGCATATGGGACACAGCCACAGAAGAGAGGAAAGGAGAGGACAGAGGGGGAGAGTAGAGAGGTATAATGGAATAAAGAGAAAAGCATATGGGACACAGCAACAGAAGAGAGGAAAGGAGAGAAAGGAGAGTAGGGACAGAGAGGGGAGAGTAGAGAGGTATAATGGAATAAAGAGAAAAGCATATGGGACACAGCCACAGAAGAGAGGAAAGGAGAGGACAGAGAGGGGAGAGTAGAGAGGTATAATGGAATAAAGAGAAAAGCATATGGGACACAGCCACAGAAGAGAGGAAAGGAGAGGACAGAGAGGGGAGAGTAGAGAGGTATAATGGAATAAAGAGAAAAGCATATGGGACACAGCCACAGAAGAGAGGAAAGGAGAGGACAGAGAGGGGAGAGTAGAGAGGTATAATGGAATAAAGAGGTATAATGGAATAAAGAGAAAAGCATAATGGGGACACAGGACACAGAAGAGAGGAAAGGAGAGGACAGAGAGGGGAGAGTAGAGAGGTATAATGGAATAAAGAGAAAAGCATATGGGACACAGCTCCAGTAGAGAGGAAAGGAGAGGACAGAGAGGGGAGAGTAGAGAGGTATAATGGAATAAAGAGAAAAGCATATGGGACACAGCAACAGAAGAGAGGAAAGGAGAGGACAGAGAGGGGAGAGTAGAGAGGTATAATGGAATAAAGAGAAAAGCATATGGGACAGAGTTGATGGCAAAATTGGAAAAGGTCATTTAAACTGTTGTTCTGTCTTCCTGAGGACAATCACTGTCCCTCTAATTGTCTGAAGCTGCTGTAGTTCAGTTGGTGCCTGTTAGCACAGTGCTATAGACTCTGAGGCCTGGCTACTGAATGACCTGTGAATGACAATTACAGCTCTTTGTCCCCACACTGCTGACACACAGAGACAGGCTGCATCCTAACAGTTCTAAAGTTACTGTATCATGGACTATAGTACCGTATCTGGAGTCTAACAGACTGTATAAAGGTCTGTATCATGGACTATAGTACCGTATCTGGAGTCTAACAGACTGTAGAGAGGTCTGTAACATGGACTATAGTACCGTATCTAGAGTCTAACATACTGTAGAGAGGTCTGTAACATGGACTATAGTACCGTATCTAGAGTCTAACAGACTGTAGAGAGGTCTGTATCATAGACTATAGTACCGTATCTAGAGTCTAACAGACTGTAGAGAGGTCTGTATCATGGACTATAGTACCGTATCTGGAGTCTAACAGACTGTATCGAGGTAGAGGTCTGTAACATGGACTATAGTACCGTATCTAGAGTCTAACAGACTGTAGAGAGGTCTGTATCATGGACTATAGTACCGTATCTAGAGTCTAACAGACTATCTAGAGTCTAACAGACTGTATAGAGGTGGGTGGGCAGTTCAACATCTGGCAAATGGAGGTTAATGAAACAAAACAACCCCTTTCTTTGGACGTGTGGCCTCATGAACTATTCTCCATTCCCAACTCCTACATTGGTCCATATTCTTATGACGGAGATATCAATATCAACAATTATGCTACAGTGCAGTACGCCATTGTCCCTCTACATTCAAATATGGTGAAACAATTCCTGACAACCCTAAAATGGAAAGGTTAGCCATGTGCAAAGTGAAGAGGTAATGGTGTCCAATAGGAAAAAAGACAGCTGTGATTATGATGCATACCATTTCTGACCGAGGGACAGGAGCTTACAGGAACAGGCTGACTGAGCCCTGTCCCTCTCTGGGCATCTCTACATACACACAAACAAGATACAGACCTCATTTCCACACTCTATTTATTCCCCAGCCAGCCAGCGGTGCCATCTCTGAGCAGCCAGGACGGAGACGTGACACTGCCAGGGTTGAGGCGGCGGGCGCTCAGACTCTCATTTATTCACCACTTCTTCTATTCACCTCTGAATCACCGCCTTTCCCTGTTTTTCAGCTTCCTTTCTTTTCCTTCCACTATATACAGGAAGCAGATTGTCTTCAATAAAAGGACAGAGTGACAGTGGTGGAATGAGGAGGTAGCCTGATCCCAGATCTGACTCTGACACAACCAGACAGGGTACTGAGGAGGTAGCCTGATCCCAGATCTGACTCTGAGACAACCAGACAGGGTACTGAGGAGGTAGCCTGATCCCAGATCTGAATCTGAGACAACCAGACAGGGGACTGAGGAGGTAGCCTGGTCCCAGATCTGACTCTGACACAACCAGACAGGGTACTGAGGAGGTAGCCTGATCCCAGATCTGACTCTGAGACAACCAGACAGGGGACTGAGGAGGTAGCCTGGTCCCAGATCTGACTCTGAGACAACCAGACAGGGGACTGAGGAGGTAGCCTGGTCCCAGATCTGACTCTGAGACAACCAGACAGGGTACTGAGGAGGTAGCCTGGTCCCAGATCTTACTCTGAGACAACCAGACAGGGTACTGAGGAGGTAGCCTGATCCCAGATCTGACTCTGAGACAACCAGACAGGGGACTGAGGAGGTAGCCTGGTCCCAGATCTGACTCTGAGACAACCAGACAGGGGACTGAGGAGGTAGCCTGGTCCCAGATCTGACTCTGAGACAACCAGACAGGGGACTGAGGAGGTAGCCTGGTCCCAGATCTGACTCTGAGACAACCAGACAGGGGACTGAGGAGGTAGCCTGGTCCCAGATCTGACTCTGAGACAACCAGACAGGGGACTGAGGAGGTAGCCTGGTCCCAGATCTGACTCTGAGACAACCAGACAGGGTACTGAGGAGGTAGCCTGGTCCCAGAGCTATATGCTTTAGCCACAACCATTGTAATATTGTATGTGCACATAACACATCTATACATATGGGAGGGAATGGCAATGATAGTCACAATGATATTCTGGCATGACAATGGAAGTATTTTAAATTCTTAGTCTGAGGAGATCTGGGACCAGGCTACCTTTCCAGTCTTTTTGGAAGGCGACTGGAGACAAGTCCTCTCCTCTCTGGGGTGAGAAGGGTGGGATGACAGTTCAATTGATTTCTGTAGCGCTATATGCAAATTATGTCAATGAGGCACACGTCAGTGGGTGTGTGAGATAACACACACACACACACACACACACACACACACACACACACACACACACACACACACACACACACACACACACACACACACACACACACACACACACACACACACACACACACACACACACACACACACACACACACACACACACACACACACACACACACAGGCCTACTGGGATCACCCAGACTCAGTTTCATATCATGACACAAAAAGTTGACAACCATAAATAGACATTATAAACAAGTGCATAACATTCTAACCCACAAATCTGTGTGACAATACATTCACAGTAGGCTATAATACAACACATTGTAAAGATGACTGAATGCCGACTTTTTCACAATTACTGTATGGATTACAGCACCACTTCAAGGATGATGTCTTTTGGATGCTCATTTTCCCTCCGGCAGAGTGAATGTTCTGTAAAGACTGGTTTAGGAGGAGAAACCCCCAAATGGTCCTTAGACAGTGGTGGTGGATAGTACATTTGAGACAAGGGATTTGAGACATATGAACTACATGAAAAGAATAAGCAAAAAAGGCATCCAACTGCTTAGCAAACCACATGGAAACGATTGCTGTGTGTGTGGCCAAAACCTCCTAGTCGTTTTAATGTATTCATTTGGCTGGAGGAGAGGTTGAATGTTCCT
The DNA here is from genome assembly GCF_023373465.1 of Oncorhynchus keta. Classification (NCBI taxonomy): domain Eukaryota; kingdom Metazoa; phylum Chordata; class Actinopteri; order Salmoniformes; family Salmonidae; genus Oncorhynchus; species Oncorhynchus keta. The sequence continues at coordinate 86,890 of NW_026290979.1, forward strand.
ACACAGATTGGTGGGGAGAGTAGAGGGCAGTGCCAGTGACCACTGAGGTGTAGATAACACAGTGGTCTGGGAGGATGTCACAAGCTGAGCACTGTGGTTTTGTCCTCTTGTCCTGCAGACCCAGGTGGCAACACCCCAGCAGGTTGAGACAAGCAACAGCTGCAAGCCTGGAACCCAGCCCATTGGTTAAAACAACACTGTTGATATGCACATAGCTCCACCTAGTCAAACTGTTGACAAAGAGATGGGCAATAACATCCTGACCTGTCATTTATTCATTCACTTTTTGGTCTTCCGGTTGTCATGACTTGGCCCTCTTTGTGTATAACGAGTGCCTTCCCCCTCTCTCCCTCTTACACCCAGGTTCTGTTATCTCAGGTCGTAAATTCCTGGAGGAGACTCTCTCCCTCTTACACCCAGGTTCTGTTATCTCAGGTCGTAAATTCCTGGAGGAGACTCTCTCCCTCTTACACCCAGGTTCTGTTATCTCAGGTCGTAAATTCCTGGAGGAGACTCTCTCCCTCTTACACCCAGGTTCTGTTATCTCAGGTCGTAAATTCCTCTTACACCCAGGTTCTGTTATCTCAGGTCGTAAATTCCTGGAGGAGACTCTCTCCCTCTTACACCCAGGTTCTGTTATCTCAGGTCGTAAATTCCTGGAGGAGACTCTCTCCCTCTTACACCCAGGTTCTGTTATCTCAGGTCGTAAATTCCTGGAGGAGACTCTCTCCCTCATGCAGTATAGAAAGAGAAATCTTCACAGTAGAACAAAGGAACTTCTTCTACATCACAGAACTTGAGAACTGAACAATGTCCCTGTTTTGGTGAATGTGTAAACGGTCGGTGGAGAATCCAGCTACGACCGGTCCATTTTGTTAAACTTCACTAGGGTAGGGGGCACTATTTTCCCTTCTGGATGAAAAGTGTGCACAAAGTCAACTGCCTGCTACTCAGGCCCAGAAGCTAGGATATGCATATAATTGGTAGATTTGGATAGAAAACACTGTACAGAACTGTTAAAATAATGTCTGTGAGTATAACAGAACTGATTTGGCAGGTGGAAACATGAGAAAAATCCATCCAAGAAGTGGGATTTCTTTATTTTTGTAGTTTTCTATTGAATGTCATTACAGTATCCATTGACTTAGGACTCATATTGCACTTCCTATTGCTTCCACTAGATGTCAACAGTCTTTAGAAATTGTTTCAGGCTTCTATTCTGAAAAATGAGGGAGTAAGACCTCTCTGAATGAGTGGACACTACAGTGTCTCAGAGATTTTTCATACGCGCGACCGAGAGCGCGCCTTTCTTGTTTACCTTTTATATTGACAACAACGTTGTCTGGTTGAAATATTATTATGACTAAAAACAACATGAGGATTGATTATAAACATCGTTTGACATGTTTTTACGAACTTTATGGATACTATTTGGATTTTTCGTCTGCCTGTTGTGGCTGCCTTTGAGCCTGTGGATTACTGAACAAAACCCATGAACAAAACGGACGTTTTTGGATATAAAAATGGACTTTATCGAACAAAACAAACATTTATTGAGTAAATGGGAGTCTTGTGAGTGAAAACAAATGAAGATCATCAAAGGTAAGTGATTAATATTATCACTATTTCTGACTTGTGTAACTCCTCTACTTGACTTGTTACTGTTTGTAATGATTTGTCTGCTGGGCGCTGTTCTCAGATAATCGCATGGTATGCTTTCGCCGTAAAGCCTTTTTGAAATCTGACACCGTGGTTGGATTAACAAGAAGTTAATCTTTAAACCAATGTATAACACTTGTATGTTTTATGAATTTTTATAATGAATATTTCTGTTTTTGAATTTGGCGATCTGCAATTTCACTGTATGTTGGCCAGGTGGGACGCTACCGTCCTACGTACCCTAGTGAAGTTAATGTTTGTGACCTCATTGAGAGACAATACAGCCACATTACCATAACTCTGTTTATACAAGAGTCTCCGTTATGAGATTTGCATCTAATTATTGTATAAAATGAATGAGTAAAGATGAAACTATTTGTGAAATTATGTAATGTGATTTTAAACTGTTTAATGAAAAATAATCTAATTCCCTTTAAAGTTAACTAAGTCATTGGCCCGTCCCATGAGCACAGACATTGATCTGGCATCATGGGACAGCCTTTTCTGCTGTTCCAAAAAAAAAACCTACCTAGAGAAATCATCTTGAGACCATGCATACCTCGATTCCCGAGAGGGCTAAGGTTTGAGGAGAGACCTTTCGTTCCTCGGTCATCTGAGGGAGCTAAGGTTGTAACGGTTGTTGAATTCCAGGCTATCTTCCCAGTCTTTTTGGAAGGGGACTGGAGACAAGTCCTCTCCTCTCTGGGGTGAGAAGGGTGGGATGACAGTTCAATTGATTTCTGTAGCGCTATATGCAAATGAAGTCAATGAGGCACAAGTCAGTGGGTGTGTGAGATAACACATATCCATTACTACATAGTGCAGCACGCACGCAGCACGCACGCACGCACGCACGCACGCACGCACGCACACACACACACACACACACATACAGGGATCACCCAGACTCAGTTTCATATCATGACACAACAAGTTGACAACCATAAATAGACATTATAAACAAGTGCATAACATTCTAACCCACAAATCTGTGTGACAATACATTCACAGTAGGCTATAATACAACACATTGTAAAGATGACTGAATGCCGACTTTTTCACAATTACTGTATGGATTACAGCACCACTTCAAGGATGATGTCTTTTGGATGCTCATTTTCCCTCCGGCAGAGTGAATGTTCTGTAAAGACTGGTTTAGGAGGAGAAACCCCCAAATGGTCCATTAGATTAGAAACTCCTAAGTGATATCCAGGTGATTTCCCTTTAACCTTGTTAAAGGGCTGATCAAAGACACCGTTAAGATGCTGTCATTAGAAGCTGTCATTTCTCTACATTGATTCCAGAGTCTCCTTTACACTCTCACTTTGAGAGTGCTGACTGGGGCTCAATTTTCACTTTGTTACAATGGCTTAGGGCATTTACCAAGTCCAGTGTGCAGCCTGGTATCTAGTTCAGCATGAGGATGGAATGCAGGACTTTATGACCTTGAAGCACGTTACAACCAGTACGTTACAACCATGTTACAACCAGCACGTTACAACCAGCACGTTACAACCATGTTACAACCAGCACGTTACAACCATGTTACAACCAGCACATCGCAACCATGTTACAACCAGCACATTACAACCATGTTACAACCATCACGTTACAACCATGTTACAACCAGCACATTCCAACAACCATGTTACAACCAGCACATTACAACCATGTTACAACCAGCACATCGCAACCATGTTACAACCAGCACATTCCAACAACCATGTTACAACCAGCACGTTACAACCAGCACGTTACAACCATGTTACAACCAGCACGTTACAACCATGTTACAACCAGCACATCGCAACCATGTTACAACCAGCACATTACAACCATGTTACAACCAGCACGTTACAACCATGTTAAAACCAGCACGTTACAACCATTTTACAACCAGCACGTTACAACCATGTTACAACCAGCTCGTTACAACCATGTTACAACCAGCACATTACAACCATGTTACAACCAGCACATTACAACCATGTTACAACCATGTTAAAACCAACCCAGAAACAGCACGTTACAACCATGTTACAACCAGCACATCACAACCATGTTACAACCAGCACGTTACAACCATGTTAAAACCAGCACGTTACAACCATTTTACAACCAGCACGTTACAACCATGTTACAACCAGCTCGTTACAACCATGTTACAACCAGCACATTACAACCATGTTACAACCAGCACATTACAACCATGTTACAACCATGTTAAAACCAGCACGTTACAACCATGTTACAACCAGCACATTACAACCATTTTACAACCAGCACATTACAACCATTTTACAACCAGCACATTACAACCATGTTACAACCAGCACATTACAACCATGTTACAACCAGCACGTTACAACCATGTTACAACCAGCACATTACAACCATTTTACAACCAGCACATTACAACCATGTTACAACCAGCACGTTACAACCATGTTACAACCAGCACATTACAACCATGTTACAACAAGCACATTACAACCATTTTACAACCATCACGTTACAACCATGTTACAACCAGCACGTTACAACCATGTTACAACCAGCACATTACAACCATGTTACAACCAGCACATTACAACCATGTTACAACCATGTTAAAACCAGCACGTTACAACCATGTTACAACCAGCACGTTACAACCATGTTACAACCAGCACGTTACAACCATGTTACAACAACCATGTTACAACCAGCACGTTACAACCATGTTACAACCATGTTACAACCAGCACGTTGCAACCATGTTACAACAACCATGTTACAACCAGCACATTACAACCATGTTACAACCAGCATGTTACAACCAGCACTAATTGTAAGTCTCTCTGGATAAGAGTGTCTGCTAAATGACTAGAATGTAAATTAGACTTGAGATGAAGAGAGGGAGAAAAGGGGGGGAAAGATGACCCTTCTCCTGGTCTGCTCAGGAATAGCTTAGTGTCTGATTTTAAAGAGCAAACCATAGATGTATTCCACACACAGCAAACTTACAATGGAGGAACATAAAGCAGAATCTGGAACAGTCACTGCTTCCAAAGACATCATTCTTCATCCATCTCATCAACCAGCCACCACAATAGTGGTGTGATGTCATCACACAAAAGCCATATTAGTCATCCAAATTTAACGCACTGATCTGAAAGTTCAACGTATTCATCTAGCCGTTATCATGCATCAAATGAAAATAAGTTCAACACTGCAAGTTAGCTCCTCTTCAGTGAACCCAGATCGCGTCAGCTGGAAGATGTGAGAGAATTAACTACCTGCAGGATCACGTCAGCTAGGCTGGAAGCTGTGAGAGAATTAACTACCTGCAGGATCACGTCAGTTAGGCTGGAAGCTGTGAGAGAATTAACTACCTGCAGGATCACGTCAGTTAGGCTGGAAGCTGTGAGAGAATTAACTACCTGCAGGATCACGTCAGCTAGGCTGGAAGCTGTAGGAATTAACTACCTGCAGGGTCAGTTAGGCTGGAAGATGTGAGAGAATTAACTACCTGCAGGATCACAGGTCAGCTAGGCTGGAAGATGTGAGAGAATTAACTACCTGCAGGATCACGTCAGCTAGGCTGGAAGCTGTGAGAGAATTAACTACCTGCAGGATCACGTCAGTTAGGCTGGAAGCTGTGAGAGAATTAACTACCTGCAGGATCACGTCAGTTAGGCTGGAAGCTGTGAGAGAATTAACTACCTGCAGGATCACTTAGGCTGGAAGCTGTGAGAGAATTAACTACCTGCAGGATCACGTCAGCTAGGCTGGAAGCTGTGAGAGAATTAACTACCTGCAGGATCACGTCAGCTAGGCTGGAAGCTGTGAGAGAATTAACTACCTGCAGGATCACGTCAGCTAGGCTGGAAGCTGTGAGAGAATTAACTACCTGCAGGATCACGTCAGCTAGGCTGGAAGCTGTGAGAGAATTAACTACCTGCAGGATCACGTCAGCTAGGCTGGAAGCTGTGAGAGAATTAACTACCTGCAGGATCACGTCAGCTAGGCTGGAAGCTGTGAGAGAATTAACTACCTGCAGGATCACGTCAGCTAGGCTGGAAGCTGTGAGAGAATTAACTACCTGCAGGATCACGTCAGCTAGGCTGGAAGCTGTGAGAGAATTAACTACCTGCAGGATCACGTCAGCTAGGCTGGAAGCTGTGAGAGAATTAACTACCTGCAGGATCACGTCAGCTAGGCTGGAAGCTGTGAGAGAATTAACTACCTGCAGGATCACGTCAGCTAGGCTGGAAGCTGTGAGAGAATTAACTACCTGCAGGATCACGTCAGCTAGGCTGGAAGCTGTGAGAGAATTAACTACCTGCAGGATCACGTCAGCTAGGCTGGAAGCTGTGAGAGAATTAACTACCTGCAGGATCACGTCAGCTAGGCTGGAAGCTGTGAGAGAATTAACTACCTGCAGGATCACGTCAGCTAGGCTGGAAGCTGTGAGAGAATTAACTACCTGCAGGATCACGTCAGCTAGGCTGGAAGCTGTGAGAGAATTAACTACCTGCAGGATCACGTCAGCTAGGCTGGAAGCTGTGAGAGAATTAACTACCTGCAGGATCACGTCAGCTAGGCTGGAAGCTGTGAATTAACTACCTGAGAGAATTAACTACCTGCAGGATCACGTCAGCTAGGCTGGAAGCTGTGAGAGAATTAACTACCTGCAGGATCACGTCAGCTAGGCTGGAAGCTGTGAGAGAATTAACTACCTGCAGGATCACGTCAGCTAGGCTGGAAGCTGTGAGAGAATTAACTACCTGCAGGATCACGTCAGCTAGGCTGGAAGCTGTGAGAGAATTAACTACCTGCAGGATCACGTCAGCTAGGCTGGAAGCTGTGAGAGAATTAACTACCTGCAGGATCACGTCAGCTAGGCTGGAAGCTGTGAGAGAATTAACTACCTGCAGGATCACGTCAGCTAGGCTGGAAGCTGTGAGAGAATTAACTACCTGCAGGATCACGTCAGCTAGGCTGGAAGCTGTGAGAGAATTAACTACCTGCAGGATCACGTAGGCTGGAAGCTAGGCTGGAAGCTGTGAGAGAATTAACTACCTGCAGGATCACGTCAGCTAGGCTGGAAGCTGTGAGAGAATTAACTACCTGCAGGATCACGTCAGCTAGGCTGGAAGCTGTGAGAGAATTAACTACCTGCAGGATCACGTCAGCTAGGCTGGAAGCTGTGAGAGAATTAACTACCTGCAGGATCACGTCAGCTAGGCTGGAAGCTGTGAGAGAATTAACTACCTGCAGGATCACGTCAGCTAGGCTGGAAGCTGTGAGAGAATTAACTACCTGCAGGATCACGTCAGCTAGGCTGGAAGCTGTGAGAGAATTAACTACCTGCAGGATCACGTCAGCTAGGCTGGAAGCTGTGAGAGAATTAACTACCTGCAGGATCACGTCAGCTAGGCTGGAAGCTGTGAGAGAATTAACTACCTGCAGGATCACGTCAGCTAGGCTGGAAGCTGTGAGAGAATTAACTACCTGCAGGATCACGTCAGCTAGGCTGGAAGCTGTGAGAGAATTAACTACCTGCAGGATCACGTCAGCTAGGCTGGAAGCTGTGAGAGAATTAACTACCTGCAGGATCACGTCAGCTAGGCTGGAAGCTGTGAGAGAATTAACTACCTGCAGGATCACGTCAGCTAGGCTGGAAGCTGTGAGAGAATTAACTACCTGCAGGATCACGTCAGCTAGGCTGGAAGCTGTGAGAGAATTAACTACCTGCAGGATCACGTCAGTTAGGCTGGAAGCTGTGAGAGAATTAACTACCTGCAGGATCACGTCAGTTAGGCTGGAAGCTGTGAGAGAATTAACTACCTGCAGGATCACGTCAGCTAGGCTGGAAGCTGTGAGAGAATTAACTACCTGCAGGATCACGTCAGTTAGGCTGGAAGCTGTGAGATGATTAACTACCTGCAGGATCACGTCAGTTAGGCTGGAAGCTGTGAGAGAATTAACTACCTGCAGGATCACGTCAGTTAGGCTGGAAGCTTGAGAGAATTAACTACCTGCAGGATCGCGTGAGTTAGGCTGGAATCTGTGAGAGAATTAACTACCTGCAGGATCACGTCAGCTAGGCTGGAAGCTGTGAGAGAATTAACTACCTGCAGGATCACGTCAGTTAGGCTGGAAGCTGTGAGAGAATTAACTACCTGCAGGATCACGTCAGCTAGGCTGGAAGCTGTGAGAGAATTAACTACCTGCAGGATCACGTCAGCTAGGCTGGAAGCTGTGAGAGAATTAACTACCTGCAGGATCACGTCAGCTAGGCTGGAAGCTGTGAGAGAATTAACTACCTGCAGGATCACGTCAGCTAGGCTGGAAGCTGTGAGAGAATTAACTACCTGCAGGATCACGTCAGCTAGGCTGGAAGCTGTGAGAGAATTAACTACCTGCAGGATCACGTCAGCTAGGCTGGAAGCTGTGAGAGAATTAACTACCTGCAGGATCACGTCAGCTAGGCTGGAAGCTGTGAGAGAATTAACTACCTGCAGGATCACGTCAGCTAGGCTGGAAGCTGTGAGAGAATTAACTACCTGCAGGATCACGTCAGCTAGGCTGGAAGCTGTGAGAGAATTAACTACCTGCAGGATCACGTCAGCTAGGCTGGAAGCTGTGAGAGAATTAACTACCTGCAGGATCACGTCAGCTAGGCTGGAAGCTGTGAGAGAATTAACTACCTGCAGGATCACGTCAGCTAGGCTGGAAGCTGTGAGAGAATTAACTACCTGCAGGATCACGTCAGCTAGGCTGGAAGCTGTGAGAGAATTAACTACCTGCAGGATCACGTCAGCTAGGCTGGAAGCTGTGAGAGAATTAACTACCTGCAGGATCACGTCAGCTAGGCTGGAAGCTGTGAGAGAATTAACTACCTGCAGGATCACGTCAGCTAGGCTGGAAGCTGTGAGAGAATTAACTACCTGCAGGATCACGTCAGCTAGGCTGGAAGCTGTGAGAGAATTAACTACCTGCAGGATCACGTCAGCTAGGCTGGAAGCTGTGAGAGAATTAACTACCTGCAGGATCACGTCAGCTAGGCTGGAAGCTGTGGCTGGAGAATTAACTACCTGCAGGATCACGTCAGCTAGGCTGGAAGCTGTGAGAGAATTAACTACCTGCAGGATCACGTCAGCTAGGCTGGAAGCTGTGAGAGAATTAACTACCTGCAGGATCACGTCAGCTAGGCTGGAAGCTGTGAGAGAATTAACTACCTGCAGGATCACGTCAGCTAGGCTGGAAGCTGTGAGAGAATTAACTACCTGCAGGATCACGTCAGCTAGGCTGGAAGCTGTGAGAGAATTAACTACCTGCAGGATCACGTCAGTAGGCTGGAAGCTGTGAGGCTGGAAGCTAGGCTGGAAGCTGTGAGAGAATTAACTACCTGCAGGATCACGTCAGCTAGGCTGGAAGCTGTGAGAGAATTAACTACCTGCAGGATCACGTCAGCTAGGCTGGAAGCTGTGAGAGATGATTAACTACCTGCAGGATCACGTCAGCTAGGCTGGAAGCTGTGAGATGATTAACTACCTGCAGGATCACGTCAGCTAGGCTGGAAGCTGTGAGAGAATTAACTACCTGCAGGATCACGTCAGCTAGGCTGGAAGCTGTGAGAGAATTAACTACCTGCAGGATCACGTCAGCTAGGCTGGAAGCTGTGAGAGAATTAACTACCTGCAGGATCACGTCAGCTAGGCTGGAAGCTGTGAGAGAATTAACTACCTGCAGGATCACGTCAGCTAGGCTGGAAGCTGTGAGAGAATTAACTACCTGCAGGATCATGTCAGTTAGGCTGGAAGCTGTGAGATGATTAACTACCTGCAGGATCACGTCAGTTAGGCTGGAAGCTGTGAGAGAATTAACTACCTGCAGGATCACGTCAGCTAGGATGGAAGCTGTGAGAGAATTAACTACCTGCAGGATCACGTCAGCTAGGCTGGAAGCTGTGAGAGAATTAACTACCTGCAGGATCACGTCAGCTAGGCTGGAAGCTGTGAGAGAATTAACTACCTGCAGGATCACGTCAGTTAGGCTGGAAGCTGTGAGAGAATTAACTACCTGCAGGATCACGTCAGTTAGGCTGGAAGCTGTGAGAGAATTAACTACCTGCAGGATCACGTCAGCTAGGCTGGAAGCTGTGAGAGAATTAACTACCTGCAGGATCACGTCAGCTAGGCTGGAAGCTGTGAGAGAATTAACTACCTGCAGGATCACGTCAGCTAGGCTGGAAGCTGTGAGAGAATTAACTACCTGCAGGATCACGTCAGCTAGGCTGGAAGCTGTGAGAGAATTAACTACCTGCAGGATCACGTCAGCTAGGCTGGAAGCTGTGAGAGAATTAACTACCTGCAGGATCACGTCAGCTAGGCTGGAAGCTGTGAGAGAATTAACTACCTGCAGGATCACGTCAGCTAGGCTGGAAGCTGTGAGAGAATTAACTACCTGCAGGATCACGTCAGCTAGGCTGGAAGCTGTGAGAGAATTAACTACCTGCAGGATCACGTCAGCGAGGCTGGAAGCTGTGAGAGAATTAACTACCTGCAGGATCACGTCAGCTAGGCTGGAAGCTGTGAGAGAATTAACTACCTGCAGGATCACGTCAGCTAGGCTGGAAGCTGTGAGAGAATTAACTACCTGCAGGATCACGTCAGCTAGGCTGGAAGCTGTGAGAGAATTAACTACCTGCAGGATCACGTCAGCTAGGCTGGAAGCTGTGAGAGAATTAACTACCTGCAGGATCACGTCAGTTAGGCTGGAAGCTGTGAGAGAATTAACTACCTGCAGGATCACGTCAGCTAGGCTGGAAGCTGTGAGAGAATTAACTACCTGCAGGATCACGTCAGCTAGGCTGGAAGCTGTGAGAGAATTAACTACCTGCAGGATCACGTCAGCTAGGCTGGAAGCTGTGAGAGAATTAACTACCTGCAGGATCACGTCAGCTAGGCTGGAAGCTGTGAGAGAATTAACTACCTGCAGGATCACGTCAGCTAGGCTGGAAGCTGTGAGAGAATTAACTACCTGCAGGATCACGTCAGCTAGGCTGGAAGCTGTGAGAGAATTAACTACCTGCAGGATCACGTCAGCTAGGCTGGAAGCTGTGAGAGAATTAACTACCTGCAGGATCACGTCAGCTAGGCTGGAAGCTGTGAGAGAATTAACTACCTGCAGGATCACGTCAGCTAGGCTGGAAGCTGTGAGATGATTAACTACCTGCAGGATCACGTCAGCTAGGCTGGAAGCTGTGAGATGATTAACTACCTGCAGGATCACGTCAGCTAGGCTGGAAGCTGTGAGAGAATTAACTACCTGCAGGATCACGTCAGCTAGGCTGGAAGCTGTGAGAGAATTAACTACCTGCAGGATCACGTCAGCTAGGCTGGAAGCTGTGAGAGAATTAACTACCTGCAGGATCACGTCAGCTAGGCTGGAAGCTGTGAGAGAATTAACTACCTGCAGGATCACGTCAGCTAGGATGGAAGCTGTGAGAGAATTAACTACCTGCAGGATCATGTCAGTTAGGCTGGAAGCTGTGAGATGATTAACTACCTGCAGGATCACGTCAGTTAGGCTGGAAGCTGTGAGAGAATTAACTACCTGCAGGATCACGTCAGCTAGGATGGAAGCTGTGAGAGAATTAACTACCTGCAGGATCATGTCAGTTAGGCTGGAAGCTGTGAGATGATTAACTACCTGCAGGATCACGTCAGTTAGGCTGGAAGCTGTGAGAGAATTAACTACCTGCAGGATCACGTCAGTTAGGCTGGAAGCTTGAGAGAATTAACTACCTGCAGGATCGCGTGAGTTAGGCTGGAATCTGTGAGAGAATTAACTACCTGCAGGATCACGTCAGCTAGGCTGGAAGCTGTGAGAGAATTAACTACCTGCAGGATCACGTCAGTTAGGCTGGAAGCTGTGAGGAATTAACTACCTGGAAGCTGTGAGAGAATTAACTACCTGCAGGATCACGTCAGCTAGGCTGGAAGCTGTGAGAGAATTAACTACCTGCAGGATCACGTCAGCTAGGCTGGAAGCTGTGAGAGAATTAAATACCTGCAGGATCACGTCAGCTAGGCTGGAAGCTGTGAGAGAATTAACTACCTGCAGGATCACGTCAGCTAGGCTGGAAGCTGTGAGAGAATTAACTACCTGCAGGATCACGTCAGCTAGGCTGGAAGCTGCTGAGAGAATTAACTACCTGCAGGATCACGTCAGCTAGGCTGGAAGCTGTGAGAGAATTAACTACCTGCAGGATCACGTCAGCTAGGCTGGAAGCTGTGAGAGAATTAACTACCTGCAGGATCACGTCAGCTAGGCTGGAAGCTGTGAGAGAATTAACTACCTGCAGGATCACGTCAGCTAGGCTGGAAGCTGTGAGAGAATTAACTACCTGCAGGATCACGTCAGCTAGGCTGGAAGCTGTGAGAGAATTAACTACCTGCAGGATCACGTCAGCTAGGCTGGAAGCTGTGAGAGAATTAACTACCTGCAGGATCACGTCAGCTAGGCTGGAAGCTGTGAGAGAATTAACTACCTGCAGGATCACGTCAGCTAGGCTGGAAGCTGTGAGAGAATTAACTACCTGCAGGATCACGTCAGCTAGGCTGGAAGCTGTGAGAGAATTAACTACCTGCAGGATCACGTCAGCTAGGCTGGAAGCTGTGAGAGAATTAACTACCTGCAGGATCACGTCAGCTAGGCTGGAAGCTGTGAGAGAATTAACTACCTGCAGGATCACGTCAGCTAGGCTGGAAGCTGTGAGAGAATTAACTACCTGCAGGATCACGTCAGCTAGGCTGGAAGCTGTGAGAATTAACTACCTGCAGGATCAACTAGGCCTGCAGGATCACGTCAGCTAGGCTGGAAGCTGTGAGAGAATTAACTACCTGCAGGATCACGTCAGCTAGGCTGGAAGCTGTGAGAGAATTAACTACCTGCAGGATCAGGCTGGAAGCTGTGAGAGAATTAACTACCTGCAGGATCACGTCAGCTAGGCTGGAAGCTGTGAGAGAATTAACTACCTGCAGGATCACGTCAGCTAGGCTGGAAGCTGTGAGAGAATTAACTACCTGCAGGATCACGTCAGCTAGGCTGGAAGCTGTGAGAGAATTAACTACCTGCAGGATCACGTCAGCTAGGCTGGAAGCTGTGAGAGAATTAACTACCTGCAGGATCACGTCAGCTAGGCTGGAAGCTGTGAGAGAATTAACTACCTGCAGGATCACGTCAGCTAGGCTGGAAGCTGTGAGATGAATTAACTACCTGCAGGATCACGTCAGCTAGGCTGGAAGCTGTGAGAGAATTAACTACCTGCAGGATCACGTCAGCTAGGCTGGAAGCTGTGAGAGAATTAACTACCTGCAGGATCACGTCAGCTAGGCTGGAAGCTGTGAGAGAATTAAACCTGCAGGATCACCTGCAGGACCTCAGGACGTCAGCTAGGCTGGAAGCTGTGAGAGAATTAACTACCTGCAGGATCACGTCAGCTAGGCTGGAAGCTGTGAGAGAATTAACTACCTGCAGGATCACGTCAGTTAGGCTGGAAGCTGTGAGAGATTAACTACCTGCAGGATCACGTCAGTTAGGCTGGAAGCTGTGAGAGAATTAACTACCTGCAGGATCACGTCAGCTAGGCTGGAAGCTGTGAGAGAATTAACTACCTGCAGGATCACGTCAGTTAGGCTGGAAGCTGTGAGAGAATTAACTACCTGCAGGATCACGTCAGCTGTAGGCTGGAAGCTGTGAGAGAATTAACTACCTGCAGGATCACGTCAGTTAGGCTGGAAGCTGTGAGAGAATTAACTACCTGCAGGGAGTTAGGCTGGAAGCTGTGAGAGAATTAACTACCTGCAGGATCACGTCAGCTAGGCTGGAAGCTGTGAGAGAATTAACTACCTGCAGGATCACGTCAGTTAGGCTGGAAGCTGTGAGAGAATTAACTACCTGCAGGATCACGTCAACTAGGCTGGAAGCTGTGAGAGAATTAACTACCTGCAGGATCACGTCAGCTAGGATGGAAGCTGTGAGAGAATTAACTACCTGCAGGATCACGTCAGCTAGGATGGAAGCTGTGAGAGAATTAACTACCTGCAGGATCACGTCAGCTAGGCTGGAAGCTGTGAGAGAATTAACTACCTGCAGGATCACGTCAGCTAGGCTGGAAGCTGTGAGAGAATTAACTACCTGCAGGATCACGTCAGCTAGGCTGGAAGCTGTGAGAGAATTAACTACCTGCAGGATCACGTCAGCTAGGCTGGAAGCTGTGAGAGAATTAACTACCTGCAGGATCACGTCAGCTAGGCTGGAAGCTGTGAGAGAATTAACTACCTGCAGGATCACGTCAGCTAGGCTGGAAGCTGTGAGAGAATTAACTACCTGCAGGATCACGTCAGCTAGGCTGGAAGCTGTGAGAGAATTAACTACCTGCAGGATCACGTCAGCTAGGCTGGAAGCTGTGAGAGAATTAACTACCTGCAGGATCACGTCAGCTAGGCTGGAAGCTGTGAGAGAATTAACTACCTGCAGGATCACGTCAGCTAGGCTGGAAGCTGTGAGAGAATTAACTACCTGCAGGATCACGTCAGTTAGGCTGGAAGCTGTGAGAGAATTAACTACCTGCAGGATCACGTCAGCTAGGCTGGAAGCTGTGAGAGAATTAACTACCTGCAGGATCACGTCAGTTAGGCTGGAAGCTGTGAGAGAATTAACTACCTGCAGGATCACGTCAGCTAGGCTGGAAGCTGTGAGAGAATTAACTACCTGCAGGATCACGTCAGTTAGGCTGGAAGCTGTGAGAGAATTAACTACCTGCAGGATCACGTCAGCTAGGCTGGAAGCTGTGAGAGAATTAACTACCTGCAGGATCACGTCAGCTAGGCTGGAAGCTGTGAGAGAATTAACTACCTGCAGGATCACGTCAGCTAGGCTGGAAGCTGTGAGAGAATTAACTACCTGCAGGATCACGTCAGCTAGGCTGGAAGCTGTGAGAGAATTAACTACCTGCAGGATCACGTCAGCTAGGCTGGAAGCTGTGAGAGAATTAACTACCTGCAGGATCACGTCAGCTAGGCTGGAAGCTGTGAGAGAATTAACTACCTGCAGGATCACGTCAGCTAGGCTGGAAGCTGTGAGAGAATTAACTACCTGCAGGATCACGTCAGCTAGGCTGGAAGCTGTGAGAGAATTAACTACCTGCAGGATCACGTCAGCTAGGCTGGAAGCTGTGAGAGAATTAACTACCTGCAGGATAACTACCTGCAGGATCAGCTAGGCTGGAAGCTGTGAGAGAATTAACTACCTGCAGGATCACGTCAGTTAGGCTGGAAGCTGTGAGAGAATTAACTACCTGCAGGATCACGTCAGCTAGGCTGGAAGCTGTGAGAGAATTAACTACCTGCAGGATCACGTCAGCTAGGCTGGAAGCTGTGAGAGAATTAACTACCTGCAGGATCATGTCAGTTAGGCTGGAAGCTGTGAGAGAATTAACTACCTGCAGGATCACGTCAGCTAGGCTGGAAGCTGTGAGAGAATTAACTACCTGCAGGATCCGTCAGTTAGGCTGGAAGCTGTGAGAGAATTAACTACCTGCAGGATCACGTCAGTTAGGCTGGAAGCTGTGAGAGAATTAACTACCTGCAGGATCACGTCAGCTAGGCTGGAAGCTGTGAGAGAATTAACTACCTGCAGGATCACGTCAGCTAGGCTGGAAGCTGTGAGAGAATTAACTACCTGCAGGATCACGTCAGCTAGGCTGGAAGCTGTGAGAGAATTAACTACCTGCAGGATCACGTCAGCTAGGCTGGAAGCTGTGAGAGAATTAACTACCTGCAGGATCACGTCAGCTAGGCTGGAAGCTGTGAGAGAATTAACTACCTGCAACTACCTGCTGCAGGATCACGTCAGCTAGGCTGGAAGCTGTGAGAGAATTAACTACCTGCAGGATCACGTCAGCTAGGCTGGAAGCTGTGAGAGAATTAACTACCTGCAGGATCACGTCAGCTAGGCTGGAAGCTGTGAGAGAATTAACTACCTGCAGGATCACGTCAGCTAGGCTGGAAGCTGTGAGAGAATTAACTACCTGCAGGATCACGTCAGCTAGGCTGGAAGCTGTGAGAGAATTAACTACCTGCAGGATCACGTCAGCTAGGCTGGAAGCTGTGAGAGAATTAACTACCTGCAGGATAGGCTGGAAGCTGTGAGAGAATTAACTACCTGCAGGATCACGTCAGCTAGGCTGGAAGCTGTGAGAGAATTAACTACCTGCAGGATCACGTCAGCTAGGATGGAAGCTGTGAGAGAATTAACTACCTGCAGGATCATGTCAGTTAGGCTGGAAGCTGTGAGATGATTAACTACCTGCAGGATCACGTCAGTTAGGCTGGAAGCTGTGAGAGAATTAACTACCTGCAGGATCACGTCAGCTAGGATGGAAGCTGTGAGAGAATTAACTACCTGCAGGATCATGTCAGTTAGGCTGGAAGCTGTGAGATGATTAACTACCTGCAGGATCACGTCAGTTAGGCTGGAAGCTGTGAGAGAATTAACTACCTGCAGGATCACGTCAGTTAGGCTGGAAGCTTGAGAGAATTAACTACCTGCAGGATCGCGTGAGTTAGGCTGGAGCTGTGAGAGAATTAACTACCTGCAGGATCACGTCAGCTAGGCTGGAAGCTGTGAGAGAATTAACTACCTGCAGGATCACGTCAGCTAGGCTGGAAGCTGTGAGAGGCTGGAAGCTGTGAGAGAATTAACTACCTACCTGCAGGATCACGTCAGCTAGGCTGGAAGCTGTGAGAGAATTAACTACCTGCAGGATCACGTCAGCTAGGATGGAAGCTGTGAGAGAATTAACTACCTGCAGGATCACGTCAGCTAGGCTGGAAGCTGTGAGAGAATTAACTACCTGCAGGATCACGTCAGCTAGGCTGGAAGCTGTGAGAGAATTAACTACCTGCAGGATCACGTCAGCTAGGCTGGAAGCTGTGAGAGAATTAACTACCTGCAGGATCACGTCAGCTAGGCTGGAAGCTGTGAGAGAATTAACTACCTGCAGGATCACGTCAGCTAGGCTGGAAGCTGTGAGAGAATTAACTACCTGCAGGATCACGTCAGCTAGGCTGGAAGCTGTGAGAGAATTAACTACCTGCAGGATCACGTCAGCTAGGCTGGAAGCTGTGAGAGAATTAACTACCTGCAGGATCACGTCAGCTAGGCTGGAAGCTGTGAGAGAATTAACTACCTGCAGGATCACGTCAGCTAGGCTGGAAGCTGTGAGAGAATTAACTACCTGCAGGATCACGTCAGAGAATTAACTACCTGCAGGAGGCTGGAAGCTGTGAGAGAATTAACTACCTGCAGGATCACGTCAGCTAGGCTGGAAGCTGTGAGAGAATTAACTACCTGCAGGATCACGTCAGCTAGGCTGGAAGCTGTGAGAGAATTAACTACCTGCAGGATCACGTCAGCTAGGCTGGAAGCTGTGAGAGAATTAACTACCTGCAGGATCACGTCAGCTAGGCTGGAAGCTGTGAGAGAATTAACTACCTGCAGGATCACGTCAGCTAGGCTGGAAGCTGTGAGAGAATTAACTACCTGCAGGATCACGTCAGCTAGGCTGGAAGCTGTGAGAGAATTAACTACCTGCAGGATCACGTCAGCTAGGCTGGAAGCTGTGAGAGAATTAACTACCTGCAGGATCACGTCAGTTAGGCTGGAAGCTGTGAGAGAATTAACTACCTGCAGGATCACGTCAGCTAGGCTGGAAGCTGTGAGAGAATTAACTACCTGCAGGATCACGTCAGCTAGGCTGGAAGCTGTGAGAGAATTAACTACCTGCAGGATCACGTCAGCTAGGCTGGAAGCTGTGAGAGAATTAACTACCTGCAGGATCACGTCAGCTAGGCTGGAAGCTGTGAGAGAATTAACTACCTGCAGGATCACGTCAGCTAGGCTGGAAGCTGTGAGAGAATTAACTACCTGCAGGATCACGTCAGCTAGGCTGGAAGCTGTGAGAGAATTAACTACCTGCAGGATCACGTCAGCTAGGCTGGAAGCTGTGAGAGAATTAACTACCTGCAGGATCACGTCAGCTAGGCTGGAAGCTGTGAGAGAATTAACTACCTGCAGGATCACGTCAGCTAGGCTGGAAGCTGTGAGAGAATTAACTACCTGCAGGATCACGTCAGCTAGGCTGGAAGCTGTGAGAGAATTAACTACCTGCAGGATCACGTCAGCTAGGCTGGAAGCTGTGAGAGAATTAACTACCTGCAGGATCACGTCAGCTAGGCTGGAAGCTGTGAGAGAATTAACTACCTGCAGGATCACGTCAGCTAGGCTGGAAGCTGTGAGAGAATTAACTACCTGCAGGATCACGTCAGCTAGGCTGGAAGCTGTGAGAGAATTAACTACCTGCAGGATCACGTCAGTTAGGCTGGAAGCTGTGAAAGAATTAACTACCTGCAGGATCACGTCAGCTAGGCTGGAAGCTGTGAGAGAATTAACTACCTGCAGGATCACGTCAGCTAGGCTGGAAGCTGTGAGAGAATTAACTACCTGCAGGATCACGTCAGCTAGGCTGGAAGCTGTGAGAGAATTAACTACCTGCAGGATCACGTCAGCGAGGCTGGAAGCTGTGAGAGAATTAACCACCTGCAGGTTTACCATTGAAATCCTCATCTTTCTTCTCGAATCCGAAGATAGACATCGTTTTTGAGACATGACATATTATTTTCATATTTTAATATACGCTTTTCATATTAATGCCAAATTCCAGTTATTTTTCCAAAAAACAAGCATATCTCTGTAAAATGTCAACGAAGCACTGAGCATATACCGCAAGCCTTTTATTTTCAAAGCCTTTTACATTTCATTCAGCTCGTGTCATGCTAATTTAGTTTTTTTGCGACCCGAAGACGACCACCACATGTAAAATCCTCAAAAGTTGCTGTGAGAAAGCTCTGTCAACAGAGCTCTGTGCTTATTATCGGATGTTACAAAAATCAGACTTTTTGGATGTACTGTTAATAAAATGTTAGAGAAAGACTGATAAACATGTATTTTATAACATAAGTGGATGTGACAAGTCACGCTTTTCAATCTACTCATGTGACCTGACACACACACACTCTTTACAGTAAGATGCTAAATGACAGGTGAAATAATGGAATCTATAGGTGAAGCTCTTTACAGTAAGATGCTAAATGACAGGTGAAATAGTGGAATCTATAGGTGAAGCTCTTTACAGTAAGATGCTAAATGACAGGTGAAATAGTGGAATCTATAGGTGAAGCTCTTTACGGTAATATGCTAAATGACAGGTGAAATAGTGGAATCTATAGGTGAAGCTCTTTACAGTAAGATGCTAAATGACAGGTGAAATAATGGAATCTATAGGTGAAGCTCTTTACGGTAAGATGCTAAATGACAGGTGAAATAGTGGAATCTATAGGTGAAGCTCTTTACAGTAAGATGCTAAATGACAGGTGAAATAATGGAATCTATAGGTGAAGCTCTTTACAGTAAGATGCTAAATGACAGGTGAAATAGTGGAATCTATAGGTGAAGCTCTTTACAGTAAGATGCTAAATGACAGGTGAAATAGTGGAATCTATAGGTGAAGCTCTTTACGGTAAGATGCTAAATGACAGGTGAAATAGTGGAATCTATAGGTGAAGGTCTTTACAGTAAGATACTAAATGACAGGTGAAATAGTGGAATCTATAGGGGAAGCTCTTTACAGTAAGATGCTAAATGACAGGTGAAATAGAGGAATCTATAGGTGAAGCTCTTTACAGTAAGATGCTAAATGACAGGTGAAATAGAGGAATCTATAGGTGAAGCTCTTTACAGTAAGATGCTAAATGACAGGTGAAATAGTGGAATCTGTAGGGGAAGCTCTTTACAGTAAGATGCTAAATGACAGGTGAAATAATGGAATATATAGGTGAAGCTCTTTACGGTAAGATAATAAATGACAGGTGAAATAGAGGAATCTATAGGTGAAGCTCTTTACAGTAAGATGCTAAATGACAGGTGAAATAGTGGAATCTGTAGGGGAGGCTCTTTACAGTAAGATGCTAAATGACAGGTGAAATAGAGGAATCTATAGGTGAAGCTCTTTACAGTAAGATGCTAAATGACAGGTGAAATAGTGGAATCTGTAGGGGAAGCTCTTTACAGTAAGATGCTAAATGACAGGTGAAATAATGGAATCTATAGGTGAAGCTCTTTACGGTAAGATACTAAATGACAGGTGAAATAGAGGAATCTATAGGTGAAGCTCTTTACAGTAAGATGCTAAATGACAGGTGAAATAGTGGAATCTGTAGGGGAAGCTCTTTACAGTAAGATGCTAAATGACAGGTGAAATAGAGGAATCTATAGGTGAAGCTCTTTACAGTAAGATGCTAAATGACAGGTGAAATAGTGGAATCTGTAGGGGAAGCTCTTTACAGTAAGATGCTAAATGACAGGTGAAATAATGGAATCTATAGGTGAAGCTCTTTACAGTAAGATGCTAAATGACAGGTGAAATAGAGGAATCTATAGGTGAAGCTCTTTACAGTAAGATGCTAAATGACAGGTGAAATAGTGGAATCTGTAGGGGAAGCTCTTTACAGTAAGATGCTAAATGACAGGTGAAATAATGGAATCTATAGGTGAAGCTCTTTACAGTAAGATGCTAAATGACAGGTGAAATAGTGGAATCTATAGGGGAAGCTCTTTACAGTAAGATGCTAAATGACAGGTGAAATAGTGGAATCTGTAGGGGAAGCTCTTTACAGTAAGATGCTAAATGACAGGTGAAATAGTGGAATCTGTAGGGGAAGCTCTTTACAGTAAGATGCTAAATGACAGGTGAAATAATGGAATCTATAGGTGAAGCTCTTTACAGTAAGATGCTAAATGACAGGTGAAATAGTGGAATCTGTAGGGGAAGGTCTTTACAGTAAGATGCTAAATGACAGGTGAAATAGTGGAATCTATAGGTGAAGCTTTTTACAGTAAGATGCTAAATGACAGGTGAAATAGAGGAATCTATAGGTGAAGCTCTTTACAGTAAGATGCTAAATGACAGGTGAAATAGTGGAATCTATAGGGGAAGCTCTTTACAGTAAGATGCTAAATGACAGGTGAAATAGTGGAATCTATAGGTGAAGCTCTTTACAGTAAGATGCTAAATGACAGGTGAAATAGAGGAATCTATAGGTGAAGCTCTTTACAGTAAGATGCTAAATGACAGGTGAAATAGTGGAATCTATAGGGGAAGCTCTTTACAGTAATATGCTAAATGACAGGTGAAATAGTGGAATCTATAGGTGAAGCTCTTTACAGTAAGATGCTAAATGACAGGTGAAATAGTGGAATCTATAGGTGAAGCTCTACAGTAAGATGCTAAATGACAGGTGAAATAGTGGAATCTATAGGTGAAGCTCTTTACAGTAAGATGCTAAATGACAGGTGAAATAGTGTAATCTATAGGTGAAGCTCTTTACAGTAAGATGCTAATTGACAGGTGAAATAGTGGAATCTATAGGTGAAGCTATTTACAGTAAGATGCTAAATGACAGGTGAAATAATGGAATCTATAGGTGAAGCTCTTTACAGTAAGATGCTAAATGACAGGTGAAATAGTGGAATCTATAGGTGAAGCTATTTACAGTAAGATGTACTTTAACTATTTGTACATCACTACAACACTGTATATATACATAATATGACATTTGAAATGTCATTATTCTTTTGGAACTTGTGTGAGTGTAATGTTTACTGTTCATTTGTATTGTTCATTTCACTTTTGTTTATTATCTACTTCACTTGCTCTGGCAATGTTAACACATGTTTCCCATGCCAATAAAGCCCTTGTTTTAAAAATTGAAATTTAATTGAGAGCGGGGGGAGAGAGAGAGAGAGAGGAGAGAGAGAGAGAGAGAGAGAGAGAGAGAGAGAGAGCGGGAGAGAGAGAGAGATCACAGGGGACTACTGGGACAGGGTAGCAGGGTGAACAGGGGACTACTGGGACAGTGTAGCAGGGTGAACAGGGGACTCTCCTGTGACTGGGTGAACAGGGGACTCTCCTGGGACAGGGTAGCAGGGTGAACAGGGGACTACTGGGACAGTGTAGCAGGGTGAACAGGGGACTACTGGGACAGGGTGAACAGGGGACTCTCCTGGGACAGGGTAGCAGGGTGAACAGGGGACTACTGGGACAGTGTAGCAGGGTGAACAGGGGACTCTCCTGTGACTGGGTGAACAGGGGACTCTCCTGGGACAGGGTAGCAGGGTGAACAGGGGACTATTGGGACAGTGTAGCAGGGTGAACAGGGGACTACTGGGACAGGGTGAACAGGGGACTCTCCTGGGACAGGGTAGCAGGGTGAACAGGGGACTACTGGGACAGGGTGAACAGGGGACTCTCCTGGGACAGGGTAGCAGGGAGAACTGGGGACTCTCCTGGGACAGGGTAGCAGGGTGAACAGGGGACTCTCCTGTGACTGAGTGAACAGGGGATTCTCCTGAGACAGGGTAGCAGGGTGAACAGGGGACTCTCTTGGGACAATGTAGCAGGGAACTCACCTGGGACAGAGTAGCAGGGAGAGTTTAGAGGTGGGATAGAGGTGTGTGGGGGTATTAGATGTGGGAAGGTGGGTGTTTATGCACCCAGCGGGCCTGGTGAGAGATATGAAGGTCACAACATCCTGTTGCTTCACACAAACCACAACAAGGGAACACACTGCCCTCATTCGAGAGAGAGGGAGAGAGAGAGAGAGAGAGAGAGAGAGAGAGAGAGAGAGAGAGAGAGAGAGAGAGAGAGAGACAGAGAGAGAGAGAGAGAGAGAGAGAGAGAGAGAGAGAGAGAGAGAGAGAGAGAGAGAGAGAGAGAGAGAGAGAGAGAGACAGAGAGAGAGAGAGAGAGAGAGAGAGAGAGAGAGAGAGAGAGAGAGAGAGAGAGAGAGAGAGAGAGAGAGAGAGAGAGAGAGAGAGAGTTTCTGAACCTCTAGAGATGTGTGTGGTTCCGTAGCTCAGCCTTTCCCTGCTCTTTACACAACACATTCATTAGAGAATCCTCCTCCAATCATTTCATATTTTCATCCCCTTCTCTGTCTCACTAACCATGTTACACTGTTCCTGATGTATACCGAGGACAAACCACCCGCCAGCCCGCCTGAAGGCAAATTGATCATTGAAAAGATCCACAATAAATCACTCATAATCACTCATTGAGCACTGGTAGTGTTCATAGACAGAGCACAGAACCCCTTCAAAGCAGAGTTCCAGTGTCAAATAGCACCCTATTCCCTATATAGTGAAAGTGCACTCATTTTCTCTGGTCTAAGTAATGTACTATATGGAGAAAAGGATGCCAACCTCATACCGTGCACTCATTTTGTCTGGTCAAAAGGAGTGTACTATATGGGGAATAGTGTGTTAATTGAGACAGAACCACAGTACTGTGATCTCTGGTTTATTTGTGTGGAGCAGAGAGGGAAGTGGAGAGAGAAGAGCAGAGAGGAGAGAGAAGAGAGGAGAGAGCAGAGAGGAGAGAGTGGAGAGGAGAGGAGAGAGCAGAGAGGAGAGAGGAGAGAGCGGAGAGGAGAGCAGAGAGGAGAGAGAATAGGAGAGAGCAGAGAGGAGAGAGAAGAGCAGAGAGGAGAGAGAAGAGAGGAGAGAGGAGAGAGCGGAGAGGAGAGAGCAGAGAGGAGAGAGAAGAGGAGAGAGCGAAGAGGAGAGAGCAGAGAGGAGAGAGCAGAGAGGAGAGAGGAGAGGAGAGAGCGGAGAGAGCAGAAAGGAGAGGAGAGAGAAGAACAGAGAGCAGAGAGGAGAGAGCAGAGAGGAGAGAGAAGAGCAGAGAGGAGAGAGGAGAGAGAAGAGAGAAGAGAGGAGAGGAGAGAGGAGAGAGGAGAGAGGAGAGAGCGGAGATGAGAGAGCAGAGAGGAGAGAAGAGGAGAGAGCAGAGAGGAGAGAGAAGAGCAGAGAGGAGAGAGAAGAGAGGAGAGAGCAGAGAGGAGAGAGAAGAGGAGAGAGCAGAGAGAAGAGCAGAGAGGAGAGAGCGGAGAGAGCAGAAAGGAGAGGAGAGAGAAGAACAGAGAACAGAGAGGAGAGAGAAGAGCAGAGAGGAGAGAGGAGAGAGAAGAGAGAAGAGAGGAGAGAGAAGAGCAGAGAGGAGAGAGCAGAGCAGAGAGGAGAGGAGAGAGCAGAGAGGATAGGAGAGAGCAGAGAGCAGATAGGAGAGAGGAGAGAGGAGAGAGCAGAGAGGAGAGAGCGGAGAGGAGAGAGCAGAGAGGAGAGAGGAGAGAGAAGAGAGAAGAGCAGAGAGGAGAGAGCAGAGAGCAGAGAGCAGAGAGGTGAGAGCAGAGAGGAGAGAGCAGAGAGGAGAGAGCGGAGAGGAGAGGGCGGAGAGAAGAGAGCAGAGAGGAGAGCGGAGAGGAGAGAGGAGAGAGCAGAGAGCAGAGAGCAGAGCAGAGAGGAGAGAGGAGAGAGAAGAGCAGAGAGGGGAGAGGGGATTGGGCCCTTAGAAACCATCCACATAGCTTGGGTACTGTATCGTCATCCTCTGTAACCGTTATCAACCACGTGACCTTTACATCTCTATGGAAACCATCCCAGCAGGGCTCCAGCCAATCACAGGACCCCATGAGGGTGGCACGGTGAAATCAACACAGTGACACACTAAGACAGCTTGTATGACCTCTGACATCAAAGGCACCAGGAAGTGAAATGAAAATGGCTCCGTCCTTGAGCCAAGGAAAAGGAACAGGTCAGTGATAATGGCATATCTCAGTAGAAGGCGATGCCGTCTTGGGTCACACACCAACCAGAGAGAAAACTATATGGTCCATAAAAACACATCACTGGATGGCAGCGTTTAATAAAGAGAACCATTAACTCACTGCTGAAAGGCTGGTCATGGTCATCCCAGAAACCCTAGACCCACTCCAATTTGCATACCGCCCCAACAGATCCACAGATGATGCAATCTCTATTGCACTCCACACTGCCCTTTCCCACCTGGACAAAAGGAACACCTATGTGAGAATGCTATTCATTGACTACAGCTCAGTGTTTAAGTCCATAGTGCCCTCAAAGCTCATCAATAAGCTAAGGATCCTGGGACTAAACACCTCCCTCCGCAACTGGATCCTGGACTTCTTGACGGGCGGTAAGGGTAGGTAACAACACATCTGCCACACTGATCCTCAACACAGGGGCCCGTCAGCAGTGCGTGCTCAGTCCCCTCCTGTACTCCCTGTTCACTCATGACTGCACGGCCAGGCACAACTCCAACACCCTCATTACATTTGCCGATGACACAACGTTGTCGGTCTGATCACCGACAATGACAAGACAGCCTATAGGGAGGAGGTCCGAGACCTGGCCGTGTGGCGCCAGGACAACAACTTCTCCCTCAACGTGATCAAGACAAAGGAGATGATTGTGGACTACAGGAGAAATAGGACCGAGCACACCCGCATTCTCATTGACGGGGCTGCAGTGGAACAGGTTGAGATCTTCAAGTTCCTTGGTGTCCACATCACCAACAAACTAACATGGTCCAAGCACACCAAGACAGCAGTGAAGAGGGCACGACAAAATCTATTCCCCCTAAAGAGACTGAAAATATTTGGCATGGGTCTCCAGATCCTCAAAAGGTTCTACAGGTACTCAGCCTCTGACCGTCAGGCACTACAGAGGGTAATGCAAATGGCCCAGTACATCACTGAGGCCAAGGACCTCTATACCAGGCAGTGTCAGAGGAAGGCCCTAAAAATTGTCAAAGACTCCAGCCACACTAGTCATAGACTGTTCTCTCTGCTTCCGCACGGCAAGCGGTACCAGAGCACCAAGTCTAGATCCATGAGGCTTCTAAACAGCTTCTACCCCCAAGCCATAAGGCTCCTGATCATCTAGTCAAATGACTACCCAGACTATTTGCATGTCACATACTATAAAACGATGTAAGACTCAACGTATGTATATTCGGACACAGCCTCTGTGCCTTAAAATCACAGAGATAAAGACGAGAAAACCAACTCACATTCCTTTACTGTAAATTATATCCTGCTGAATATGTTGAAGCACTGGGGAGTCTGGGGGATTGAAGGTGAGGATCAATATATAGCTCTTTTTAGTAGCACACACACACACACACACACACACACACACACACACACACACACACACACACACACACACACACACACACACACACACACACACACACACACACACACCTTGACTGGGCTGGCGGGCTAGAAAATAAATTGCTTGCAAGCTGAGCGTCATCCAATACATTTAACTAGTCACACACCCAAAGTCTGAAAATGCTGCCTGCAAGCTGAGCGTCATCCTATACATTTAACCAGAGTCACACCCCAAGTCTGCAAACAACGACATGAAGGGTGGACAAGATGTCCCTCTTGTGAGGTGACATACGGCCGTTTATGAGATTAATGTCCATCATGAGAGTAGATCTAATCATGGTGACATGTATTGTGGTAATACCAATCAATACTGAGGAGAGATCAATCACCATCATGATAGGGGGCGGCAGGGTAGCCTAGTGGTTAGAGCGTTGGACTAGTAACTGGAAGGTTGCAAGTTCAAACCCCTGAGCTGACAAGGTACGAATCTGTCGTTCTGCCCCTGAACAGGCAGTTAACCCACTGTTCCTAGGCTGTCATTGTAAATAAGAATTTGTTCTTAACTGACTTGCCTAGTTAAATAAAATAAAATGTAAATATCACTTTATTCAAAATGTATTAATATCATTGATTAATTATTGCGATAATCAATCTGGTCGACGACCCACCCCTAGATGATTAGTTGAGCGGATTTGAGCCACAGCATTTTATAGCATCCTATAAAATTCATGACAAACAACAGATGTATGGAATGGGTCACAAGATTAGGATTTGTATGAAAGATACTAATAATTCACAGCAGACCGTATCTGCTGTAAAGACTGTTCTCATTGTGTAAAAACCAGGGTCTAGCCCCCAAAACAAGTTTTTTTCTCATAATTATCCATACCGGAGCCATCTCTCCCTGTTACCTTCCAGTCAAACCGGAGCCATCTCTCCCTGGTACCTTCCAGTCAAACCGGAGCAATCTCTTTCACATGAATAGAATGTGGCCCAAAGCATTGTAAATCTTCTGTCAGCATTAAGCCCCAGAGGCCCAATCTCAGTTCACACAGACACAATAGAGCTCTAAGAACCCCCTATTCTGACGCAATAACAGTATTATAAAATAATCTTGTAATTTTACCCACAACACACCCACTTCATCTCCATCCTTCCACCCATCTATACACAAACCCAATCACAGATGCCTAGAGGAAACGTCAAGGCTACTGAGTTATAGGCTCCCGAGTGACGCAGCAGTCTAAGGCACTGCATCTCAGTGCAAGGGGTGTCACTACAGTCCCTGGTTCGTTTCCAGGTTGTATCACATCTGGCCATGATTGGGAGTCCCATAGGGCAGCGCACAATTGGCTCAGTGTCATCCGGGTTTGGCCGGGGTAGGGCGTAATTATAAATAAGAATTTGTTCTTAACTGACTTGCCTAGTTAAATTATATTGTTTTCAACCCTGGGGAATTCTTACAGACAAACAAAGTCTCTGGAGTTCTGGATAGGATTTCTTAGAGAAATCACCTTCATCTCCCTTCACTCTCATTAATGTTTTATGCCTTAGGAAGACAGTCCGTCTAGGTTGGTCTGGCGCTTTAGGAACCCCTTTGCCTAAGTAATGAGATGAAACATTACCACAGACTTTTAGTTTAATATTTGACGTTGTAAATGATGTACATGTAGATAGAACGTCAGCTCAGTTCACATATAAAACACCAGGACCTGTGAGCACAGCTTGTTATGGAACTCTCTGAATGTGTCAGGTCATCTAGTTTTGTCGTGCATACAGTATATAGAGGAGTAGTGGTCGAAAGTCATTTTGCATGTCTAACACATATGGTTCGATTCCCACGGGGACTAGTACGAAAAAAGTATGAAAATGTATGACCTAACTACTGTAAGTCTGTCTGGATAAATCTGCTAAATGCTGCAATAGTAATCTTTTGACCCCACAAAAGTCCCACAGCTCTCTGCAACTTAAAGCAAAACTTTTCCAGATATCGAACTTTCAAAACGTACAGAAATACTCCCGGTATGATGCATTTAGCATCATATGACACAAAACGCAGCATCATATGATGAAAAATGCATCATACAGGGATGACTTCTGTAAAGCTACAGTGGGACAAAAAAGTATTTAGTCAGCCGCCAATTGTGCAAGTTCTCCCACTTAAAAAGATGAGAGAGGCCTGTAATTTTCATCATAGGTACACTTCAACTTTGACAGACAAAATGTTATGACTATGTCAACAATAGACTTATGAAACAAATACCAAATGATAGTTTTTGGGTGGACTTTTCCTTTAATACTATAATGAATCATTGATTGATTGAAGAAAACAAAAACACAATATAGAAGCAAAGTGCTCAAAGCCCTTTACGTGACATCTCTGCCTCATCCCTCATCCGCCACCAGTGTGTACCACCCACCTGGGTGATTCATAGATCCTCTAGCACATTGAAAAGCTGTATTCCAATGCAATCCATTTTCATTATGAAGCCCGCTCATTTCTACAATGCATCATGTCATTGAGATTGAACTGAACAACAGAGTTCTATCAATAACGGATCAAAACACTTTGTTAAGCCATTTATCCTTCAGTGAAGCTGTAATATCTAGGCTAAACACAGTGTGAGCTGGCACACAAGCACAACTGAATAAGTGTCTGAAACTCAGACTCTGAATGGATGTACAGTAGAATGTCAGGGCAGTGTGATTTACCGGAGGTCCTAGTTCTGTGTGTATCTGTCCCTCTGTTTCCCCTGAATGGCCTTCACCAAGTCCCAAAACCTCCCCTCAGAAACCTAGAAGGATTGCATAGGTGTATCCTGGTAGGCTAGGTTTCCACCATATTGCCTAGACCCATGCTGATTCTGTCAGATCTCTAATCTTCCTGGATCTACTCTGTGTCTAGTGATGAGAGCCTGGGGCTGAATGTGACTTGTGTATACTGTGTGTTTTTTAAGTAACCTTTATTTAACTAGGCAAGTCAATTAAACCTCTACAGGCTAATGTGATTAGCATGAGGTTGTAAGTAACAAGAACATTTCCCAGGACATAGAAACATCTGATATTGGCAGAAAGCTTAAATTCTTGTTAATCTAACTGCATTGTCCAAATTACAGTAGCTATTACAGTGATTGAATACCATGCTAATGTTTTAGGAGAGTGCACAGTTATGAACTTGAACATGTATTAATAAACCAATTAGGCACATTTGGCCAGTCTCAATATAAATTTTGAACAGAATTGCAATAGTTCATTAGATCAGTCTAAAACAGTGCACATACACTGCTGCCATTTAGTGGCCAAAATCTAAATTGCGCCTTGGCTGGAATAATACTTTATGGCCTTTCTCTTGCAAAGATAATGGTACAACAACAACAAAAAAACCATGTTTGTTTCTTTGTATTATCTTTTACCAGATCTAATGTGTGTTATTCTCCTACATTCATTTAACATTTCCACAAACTTCAAAGTGTTTCCTTTCAAATGGTATAAAAAATGTGCATATCCTTGCTTCAGGTCCTGAGCTACAGGCAGTTAGATTTGGATATGTAATTTTAGGCGAACATTTAAAAAAAGGGTCCAATCCTTATTAAGAACAAATTCTTATATTCAATGACGACCTACACTGGCCAAACTCTGATGACGCTGGGCCAATTGTGCCTAACCCTATGGGACTCCCAATCGCAGCCAGTTCTGATACAGCCTGGATTCGAACCAGGGGGTCTGTAGTGACGCCTCAAACACTGAGATGCAGTGCCTTAGACCGCTGTACCACTCAGGAGCAGTGCAGCTGGTGCATGTATCTGAGATCCATCCAGCCCTCTTACTTGGCGTAAGACTCAGCTTCAGCATCTGGGTCTAATGATGATGAAGCACATGCATATGCTGTCCGGAGAGTAGGCTATTCATAATGTAGAACTGACGGCTACCATCACTCTCAATGTTAGGCTGGGACAATGTGTGTGTTCCAGTACAAGTGTCCACATAATGAGTTGTACAGTACAGAGATATTAAGCATACCTGTTTGTGTCAGTACTGTAAGTGTAGGTGACAAATTCTTCAATGTTTTTGAGAGTAGGTTTTTTGACTGTTTTATTTGGTATTTTGGTATTTTATTAGGATCCCCATTAGCTGTTGCAAAAGCAGCAGCTACACTTCCTGGGGTGTAAATCACACAGGAAATGAGGAGCGCTGATTTAGAACACTGAGCTAGGTGTAAATTACACAGGAAATAAGGAGCGCTGATTTAGAACACTGAGCTAGGTGTAAATCACACAGGAAATGAGGAGCACTGATTTAGAACACTGATCTAGGTGTAAATCACACAGGACATGAGGAGCACTGATTTAGAACACTGATCTAGGTGTAAATCACACAGGACATGAGGAGCACTGATTTAGAACACTGAGCTAGGTGTAAAACACACAGGAAATGAGGAGCGCTGATTTAGAACACTGATCTAGGTGTAAATCACACAGGAAATGCATGAGTGTTTCTGGGTATGAGCTGCCATGTGGGTGTGCATGTGCACGTGTGGGTATATTAAATATGCATGCCACCCTACACAGAAATATGGCCAGCCCTCGCTCCATAGCCCTAGGGACAAGAGAGATCATTACAGATCACCTCTAAAACCCCCTGTATGACAGACCATTACTTACCACTGTTAATCACAACACACTGACAACATATACAGTGAGGGAAAAAAGTATTTGATCCCCAGCTGATTTTGTACATTTGCCCACTGACAAAGAAATGATCAGTCTATAATTTTAATTGTAGGTTTATTTGAACAGTGAGAGACAGAATAACAATTTTAAAAATCCAGAAAAACACATCAAAAATGTTATACATTGATTTGCATTTTAATGAGCGAAATAAGTATTTGACCCCTCTGCAAAACATGACATAGTACTTGGTGGCAAAATCCTTGTTGGCAATCAGAGGTCAGACGTTTCTTGTAGTTGGCCACCAGGTTTGTACACATCTCAGGAGGGATTTTGTCCCACTCCTCTTTACAGATCTTCTCCAAGTAATTAAGGTTTCGAGGCTGACGTTTGGCAATTCAAACCTTCAGTTCCCTCCACAGATTTTCTACGGGATTAAGGTCTGGAGACTGGCTAGGCCACTCCAGGACCTTAATATGCTTCTTCTTGAGCCACTCCTTTGTTGCCTTGGCCGTGTGTTTTGGGTCATTGTCGTGCTGGAATACCCGTCCACGACCTATTTTCAATGCCCTGGCTGAGGGAAGGAGGTTCTCACCTAAGATTTGACAGTACATGGCCCCGTCCATCGTCCCTTTGATGTGGTGAAGTTGTGCTGTCCCCTTAGCAGAAAAACACCCCAAAGCATAATGTTTCCACCTCCATGTTTGACGGTGGGGATGGTGTTCTTGGGGTCATAGGCAGCATTCCTCCTCCTCCAAATACGGCGAGTTGAGTTGATGCCAAAGAGCTCAATTTTGGTCTCATCTGACCACAACACTTTCACCCAGTTGTCCTCTGAATCATTCAGATGTTCATTGGCAAACTTCAGACAGGAATGTATATGTGCTTTCTTGAGCAGGGGGACCTTGCGGGCGCTGCAGGATTTCAGTCCTTCACGGCGTAGTGGGTTACCAATTGTTTTCTTGGTGACTATGGTACCAGCTGCCTTGAGATCATTGAGCTGCCTTGAGATCATTGACAAGATCCTCCTGTGTAGTTCTGGGCTGATTCCTCACCGTTCTCATGATCATTGCAGCTCCAAGAGGTGAGATCTTGCATGGAGCCCCAGGCCGAGGGAGATTGACAGTTATTTTGTGTTTCTTCCATTTGCAAATAATCGCACCAACTCTTGTCACCTTCTCACCAAGCTGCTTGGCGATGGTCTTGTAGCCCATTCCAGCCTTGTGTCGGTCTACAATCTTGTCCCTGACATCCTTGGAGAGCTCTTTGGTCTTGGCCATGGTGGAGAGTTTGGAATCTGATTGATTGCTTCTGTGGACAGGTGTCTTTTATACAGGTAACAAACTGAGATTAGGAGCATTCCCTTTAAGAATGTGCTCCTAATCTCAGCTCGTTACCTGTATAAAAGACACCTGGGAGCCAGAAATTTTTCTGATTGAGAGGGGGTCAAATACTTATTTCCCTCATTAAAATGCAAATCAATTTATAACATTTTTGACATGCGTTTTTCAGGATTTGTTTGTTGTTATTTGGGCTCTCACTGTTCAAATAAACCTACCATTCAAATTATAGACTGATAATTTCTTTGTCAGTGGGAAAACGTACAAAATCAGCAGGGATCAAATATTTTTTTCCTTCACTGTAGCTAGGATGTGGCTATTCTAACTAAACTTCAGTTCCTCAAACATCTCTATACCTCAAATCAAATGAGGTCTGATCAAAGGGATTTGTCATCAAATCAAAGTTTATTGGTCACGTACACAGATTTTCAGATGTTATTGCAGGTGCAGCAAAATGCTTGTTTCTAGCTCCAACAGTCCAGTAATACTTGTTTCTAGCTCCAATAGTCCAGTAATACTTGTTTCTAGCTCCAACAGTCCAGTAATACTTGTTTCTAGCTCCAACAGTTGCATTAATACTTGTTTCTTGCTCCAACAGCGCAGTAATACTTGTTTCTAGCTCCAACAATCCAGTAATACTTGTTTCTAGCTCCAACATTGCAGTAATACTTGTTTCTAGTTCCAACAGTCCAGTGATACTTGTTTCTTGCTCCAACAGCGCAGTGATACTTGTTTCTAGCTCCAACAGCGCAGTGATACTTGTTTCTAGCTCCAACAGTGCAGTAATACTTGTTTCTAGCTCCAACAGTCCAGTAATACTTGTTTCTTGCTCCAACAGTGCAGTAATACTTGTTTCTAGCTCCACCAGCGCAGTGATACTTGTTTCTAGCTCCAACAGCGCAGTGATACTTGTTTCTAGCTCCAACAGCGCAGCGATACTTGTTTCTAGCTCCAACAGCGCAGTGATACTTGTTTCTAGCTCCAACAGCGCAGTAATACTTGTTTCTAGCTCCAACAATGCAGTAATACTTGTTTCTAGCTCCAACAGTGCAGTAATACTTGTTTCTAGCTACAACAGTACATTAATACTTGTTTCTAGCTCCAACAGTGCAGTAATACTTGTTTCTAGCTCCAACAGTGCAGTAATACTTGTTTCTAGCTCCAACAGTGCATTAATACTTGTTTCTAGCTCCAACAGTGCAGTAATACTTGTTTCTAGCTCCAACAGTGCAGTAATACTTGTTTCTAGCTCCAACAGTGCAGTAATACTTGTTTCTAGCTCCAACAGTGCAGTAATACTTGTTTCTAGCTCCAACAGTGCAGTAATACTTGTTTCTAGCTCCAACAGTGCAGTAATACTTGTTTCTAGCTCCAACAGTGCAGTAATACTTGTTTCTAGCTCCAACAGTGCAGTAATACTTGTTTCTAGCTCCAACAGTGCAGTAATACTTGTTTCTAGCTCCAACACTGCAGTAATGCCTAGCAATAATAATTTAAAAAATACACACATAATCCAGAAAAATACTGAAGAAATACCAGAACGAGTGATGTCAGAGACCAGATCCTACTGAATATATGAAGTATGTTTTTTCTCCAGATTACCCATTAGAGTAAGATACAGTACCACACTAGATACCAACCTATGCTGCAAATAGCTGTCAGAAACAGACACTCTTTGTGTTCCAGGAAGTACTGACATCAGTGATCGTCTCTTACTGAGGCTGAGTCAAATACAGTGAGCTGATGAAGGACCGCCCCCTGCACTGTGAACCATCATTTCTCTACTGTCGCTGTGACCTTTTATTGACCCTTTCAACAGCACAGCAATGAGAAGATTGCCCCTATCGACCTCTAATCCATCCACTATACCTCCCTTCTCTCTTCTCTCATCCTCCCTTCCCTAATGTCTCTTCAACTCTATTTCAATCTGGCGCTCTCTCTCTTTCTCTCTCAGCTTTTTATAGCTCATAAGGTTAGTTATTATCCTCTGAAAGAGAAGGTTTCAGAATCCATTTGGCTGTTAGACTCTGACAGAAACAGAAGGCATGTCGTTGACCTGTATGACAGTGTGCTGGCGTACAGGTACGGGTATGTGACTGGGCCTGGGTCCCTGTGCGTTGGCGTGAGCGGAGCCCCATGTAATAAGTCTCCTCCATGTCTCAGTGATCTCCCCGGCTCTCTCTCCAGATCCAGCTCATTGGCTGGAATGGCAACGGGTAGCTTCCGCTGGTCTGTCACTCTCCGCCAGGGCAGCACCAGGCTTCACTGCCTGGCCAATCCCAGTCCGTGCAATAATGGGCCAGAGCAAATCACTCTGGCAGAAAGAACCAGGGAGCTCCATCTGTGGAGAATCTCCAGTACTGTAGGTGTTATCTCTGGTTCTTCGGGTGGATTTACATTAGTCAAATATGTCTAGTGAGATGTATGTCACTTCACCATCATATCTTCCTGTTCACACTAGCCCTGGATGTGGTGTGGCCAAAGCCACATTCCTGCTTCATGTGTGAGTGCAGCTGGTAGCATATACCGTAAATACCATAGTATATAGACAAATTAAATAAGGATAGCTTTTCAAACTATACAGGAGATTCTCATCTAAACCAT
Source organism: Oncorhynchus keta (assembly GCF_023373465.1). Lineage (NCBI taxonomy): Eukaryota > Metazoa > Chordata > Actinopteri > Salmoniformes > Salmonidae > Oncorhynchus > Oncorhynchus keta. The sequence goes on from NW_026290979.1 coordinate 121,309, forward strand.
ATTGCACAGTGTTACACACTTTATTAATGCAATGATTCACAAATGTGGGGATGTTTTTAAAGCCTTTCATTTTCAATTTGTCTAACAGTGCAAAAATGCTGTCTAGTGGTATTAAGGTAAATCTCGCAGTGAGCCGTTGTCTTTATACTGTACTACTCAGAGGGGGTGTAGATGTTGTGTGGTGTAGATGTCTCCACCCGGAGGTAGTGTGGGAGACATATCTTAAAGAGAGATAAGTCTATACACTATAAATAGAGTATCTCTCCTGGATCTAGTCTGTGTTAAAGTCGTGTAAAGACCCTCCCTCCATGGTGGAGAGGTGTTGAATGGTCTGTGTCGAAGCAACCTTCTGTCCGGTCTACTCTGTTCACTCATTTCATGGGTGGAAGTACCACCAAAGACCAGGGAGATGAGACCATTTAAGCCCATCCTTGGCTTGATCCTGTTCCAGTCATGTGCTCAGTCAGCTGCAACATTTACATGTGTCAACTGATTCATTTTCTTAAAATCTCCCATCATCACAGTTCTATAAGCCATGACCGTGTCATTCTCTGTCGCACGCACACACACACACACACACACACACACACACACACACGCACACACGCACACGCACACGCACGCACACACACACACACACAAATCCAGTGAGAGGGTGGAATGTTTCCCATTCAATCTCATCAGCCCCACGCAGTCATGAAGGTCAGTGCTGAGGATGTGTCCCATTCAATCTCATCAGCCTCCTCCAGTCATGAAGGTCAGTGCTGAGGATGTGTCCCATTCAATCTCATCAGCCCCATCCAATCATGAAGGTCAGTGCTGAGGATGTGTCCCATTCAATCTCATCAGCCCCATCCAATCATGAAGGTCAGTGCTGAGGATGTGTCCCATTCAATCTCATCAGCCCCACCCCAGTCATGAAGGTCAGTGCTGAGGATGTGTCCCATTCAGCCTGTAGAAAAGGTCATACCCACATCCTTAAAAACAGAGGTTCTGGGCTAATATAGAATACCTGTGAAGAACAGGAAGGTCCACTGTTTATGCTCCCAATTCACCGCGTTATTGACAAAGTTTCCATCCGAAACAGCTCTTCGTCAGGTCAAACAGACTCAGCTATGATTTTCATGGGAGGGGTGAGCGAGGGAGAAGAGGAAACCATGAATGGCCCAGGGGGGTCAGCAGCACCGCGGACGTGGAAGAAGTGTGGGACGAGCAGAGGAGCAAAGCTAGGCCGCTATTGGACACGCAGTCAGAATGCCTGAGTGTGATCAACCTTTCTTCACATCCCATCACCACTTCATGAGTTGGCCTTGAGTAAAGGCTGATCTTTCATCCCCACTGCATCACGTAATGGTTCTGACACTACAATAGTTTCAGAAGTAATTTTGTACATTGAGATTTAGGGAGATCTTCTGCCCCCTATAAGTGTATGTGTCAAGTATGGGTGAGACGAGTGTTCAGGCTGTGGGTGACACAATAGAGAATGACATTTCCCGAAGAACGAAAAACCCTTCGGAGACAAATCCACCTTTTGTCCGCCCATATACAGAAATCCCTCCCTAGAAACAGACTGGTGGAAAAAGACGTCTCCTATTCTGAATAAGAAACGAGAATACAGAGTCTCGAATAATCTCCCTAAAGAACAGAGTCAAGCGTTAGATAAATGATAGTGCATAAAATGCTGATAACGGCGGAGCCGTGGGGTTGTTAAAACTGAATAATAATGTGAATGAGATCCAGGGACAATGAAACACCACCACTTTCTCCCTGCATATGTATGTGATTCTATGGACATGATTAACCCCCTTAAGACAATGCACAATATCAGTAGTGACACGTATCACTTGCTTTGATGTTGAATCCCTGTATACAAACATCTCCCACCAGGGAGGCCTACAAGCTATGGTACACGGTCTTAGTCAACAGACCCACTGGTACACTGCCTCGTACCACCTGTATTGTTGAACTGGTAAGAACATTTCCATGTTTTAAAATGACATGTTTATTCAACAGAAGGGAACTGCTATGGGTTGTAAAATGGCACTGAATTATGTCAATCTGTATGTGGGGTTGTTTGAGAAGAATGTGATTTTCAGCCTTAATCTTGCACCATATCAAGCTCTGGAAACATTGATGCTGTATTCCTTCTATTCCAGGGCACAGCAGAGGAACTTCATCGATTCCACTCCATCAATTCAAGCAGTGAATATCTGAAATTCACCCTCACCTTTGATGCGCATGAAACAAGATCTCAACATTTTGATGAAGGGGGGCTTGAGCACGGACCTATACAGGAAGCCAACTGACAGGAATTCCCTGTTAAAAACAACCAAGCATCCCAGAAAAGTGTTAGAAATAGCCCACATTAATATGTAGCCTAAGAAACAAGGTTCATGAAATAGATAACTTGCTAGTAATAGATTTTTTCCTTTTATTTTACCTTTATTTAACTAGGCAAGTCAGTGAATAACAAATTCAATTCATATTCTGACTATCTCTGAAACTCACTTAGATAATACTTTGATGATACAGTGGAAGCAATACATGGTTATAACATCTACAGAAAATACATAAATGCCAATGGGGGCGGTGTTTTTGCGTTCTGTATTCATAGCCACATTCCTGTAAAGCTTAGAGAGCATCTCATGTTAAATACGGTTGAAGTAACATGGCTACAGGTTCACCTGCCTCGCCTAAATACTATTCTTGTGGGAAGTTGCTATAGACCAAGTTCTAACAGTCAGTATGTGGATAATATGTGTGAAATGCTTGATCATGTATGTGATATCAACAGAGAGGTATATTTTCTGGGTGACCTTAATATTGACTGGCTTTCGTCAAGCTGCCCACTCAAGAAAAAGCTTCAAACTGTAACCAGTGCCCGGTTCAGGTTATCAGTCGACCTACCAGGGTATTTACAAACGTCACAGAAATGAAATCATCCACATGTATTGATCACATCTTTACTAATGAAGCAGAAATCTGCTTTAAAACAGTACACATGAATGTTGTATTGTTGATATATGATAGTAGAGTGAACACACAATGTGTTGTGAAAAACATTATGAAATGTAATGTCATATAACTACTTTAATGTTGCTGGACCCCAGGAAGAGTAGCTGGTGCCTTGGCAGCAGCTAATAGGATCCTTAATAAATCCAAATAGCTTCCACCCTACACCCCTGAAAGAGAGCCTCCCTATCAGCCAATACAGTCGCATAGGCAGGGTCTGTAGAACACAGAGTAACTATGACAAACAAGCCGACTGTCTGGATGAGCGTTTCAGACAGCGAGGTTATCAGAGGAAAGGCTGCATGACGCAAGGGATCATTACAAAAATATGACTCAGGATGACAGCCTGACGCCCAAGCCACCTCGCCCCCTGACCAACGGGTTCAATACTTCCTTCAGTACTCCCCACTTGGTAAACAGTTCGACCACATCATTAAAAAACATTGGTACATCTTGAGCGCTGATCCACAACTGGAAAAGACATTTAAAGAACCCCCGCGGGTCGTCTTCAGACGCCCCCCAACATCAGTCCAATGGTGGTGAGGTCTGATCTTCTACCGGTGCTACATAGCACCTTTCTAGACAATGTGCCGGATGGTAATTAAAGATATGTCCGATGTACCCAGTGTAACTTTACGAACAGATGCACAATGTTCAATCCCCCCTATCACGGGCAAGGCCATTAAGATAAATGGCATCATCACGTCTTACACAAAAAAATGTGGTAAACCTGATCAGGTGGATGTCGTCTATGCTATGAAGGAAAACAAGCTCTGAAAACAAGGAGAGCAGAACACAGGAGTAATATCAGGACACTTGGCCAGAGAAACCCTTTGGCTGAGCATTTCATGGAGGCTCGTCACATCAGCTCTCTGAGATACAATGACATCAAACATGTTAAGACTCCTAGGAGGAGGGAGATACTGAGAGTCTATTACTGAGAAGAGAAATGTGTTGGATTCACCGTTTGTCTCCTAAAGGTCTGAACCAACAGTTTGATATGAGAACATGTATCACATGAACATGTCACGTTGAATTGTCCTGCCGTCCAGGTCTCCACACAGACATGTTGTACATATATATTAGATGTTCTGTAACTACTACCTGTGTCCATCTCATTGATATAAAGTGATGAAAGGTACACAAGTTGAAATAGGTCACTGTAATTATATCTACGGGCACCACGCATCCTGCACATCATGGTCATATGGGCGGGTATTCAAACAGTTTCCAATGTCATCTTAACTATCACTTTGTTTTACTGTTGCCTAGGTTTTAACTTGGATGACCTTTATGACTAAATGTACCTCTGTGATTAATTAGGATTGACTGGGCGCAAAAGCAGTGATGTAAAGTACTTAAGTAAAAATACTTTTTGGGGGGTATCTGTACTTTACTTTTTATATTTTTGACAACTTTATACTTTTACTTCACTACATTCCTAAAGAAAATGAAACTTAAGTATATTTTAGCAATTACATAAATGTTTATAAAACCAAAAACCTTTACTCAAGTAGGATTTGACCATGTGACACACTTTTTCTTGAGTCATTTTCTATTAAGATCTCTTTACTTTACTCAAGTATGACAGTTGGGTACTTTTTCCACCACTGCGCAAAAGTGAATTGAATTGTTTCCACACCGACCATGCATCATGTACGTAATGATCATGTGAGGTGAAATGTGTATATTTTGGGATGTGAGCACTCAGTCTGTTTGACCTGGCGAAGATCCGTTTTGGATCGAAACGTTGTCAATAAAGTGGTGAATTGTGGGCATAAACAGTGTGTGGGCCTTCCTGCTCTTCCCATTCAGCCTGTCTCATCAGCCCCATCCAGTCATGAAGGTCAGTGCTGAGGATGTTCCCAGTAAATCCACAACTAATCCAGACAATTTCCCATTCACACAGAAAAGCACATTAAACTTTTAACTGTGACTCTCTTTTAGTTCCTCTCCCCTTCAAGTCACTGCTGCATCCCACTGAGTTACTTAGTTAACCATCACCATGAGTTAGTTAGTTCACCCAACCTACTGAGTTAGTTCACCCTCCTACTGAGTTAGTTCACCCTCCTACTGAGTTAGTTCACCCAACCTACTGAGTTAGTTCACCCTCCTACTGAGTTACACTACCGTTCAAAGGTTTTAGAACACCTACTCATTCCAATGGTTTTTCTTTCTTTTGCCATTTTCTACATTGTAAAATAATAGTGAAGACATCAAACTTTGAAATAATAGATATGGAATCATTTAGTAACCAAAAAAGTTTTAAACAAATCAAAATAGAATTTATATAATTTAAATAGCCACCCTTTGCCTTGATGACAGCTTTGTACACTCTTGGCATTCTCTCAACCAGCAGTAGTCACCTGGAATGCATTTCAATTAACAGGTGTGCCTTCTTAAAAGTGAATATGTAAAATGTATTTCCTAAAAGACCAAGTCCATATTATGGCAATAACAATTAAAATAAGCAAAGAGAAATGACAGTCCATCATTACTTTAAGACATGAAGGTCAGTCAATACGGAACATTTCAAGAAAGTTTCTTCAAGTGCAGTTGCAAAAACCATCAAGCGCTATGTTGAAACTGTCTCCCATGAGGACCGCCACAGGAATGGAAGACCCAGAGTTACCTCTGCTGCAGAGGATAAGTTCATTATAGTTACCAGGCTCAGAAATTGTAGCCCAAATACATGCTTCACAGAGTTAAAGTAACAGTCACATCTCAACATCAACTGTTCAGAGGAGACTGTGTGAATCAGGCCTTTGTGGTCGAATTGCTGCACAGAAACCACTTCTAAAGGACACCAATAAGAACAAGAAGAGACTTGCTTGAGCCAATGACCCCAACACACCTCCAGGCTGTGTAAGGGCTATTTTACCAAGAATTAGAGTGATGGAGTGCTGCATCAGATGACCTGGCCTCTACAATCCCCCAACCTCAACCAAATTGAGATGGTTTGGGATGAGTCGGACCGCAGATTGAAGGACTAGCAGCCAACAAGTGCTCAGCATATGTGGGAACTCCTTCAAGACTGTTGGAAAAGCATTCCAGGTGAAGCTGGTTGAGAGAATGCCAAGAGTCTGCAAAGCTGTCATCGAGGCAAAGGGTGGCTATTTGAAGAATCTCAAATATAAAATATATTTTGATTTGTTTAAAACTTTTTGGGTTATGACATGATTCCATATCTATTATTTCATAGTTTGATGTCTTCACTATTATTCTACAATGTAGAAAATAGTAAAATAAAGGCTGTTAGCCAGCCTGCCAGCTTAGTGGAGTCTGCCACTAGCACAGTCAGTGTAGTCAGCTCAGCTATCCCCATTGAGACCGTGTCTGTGCCTTGACCTAGGTTGGGCAAAACTAAACATGGCAGTGTTCGCCTTAGCAATCTCACTAGAATAAAGACCGAACATCGAATCAGTGGGTTTTGTCCAACATGTCTCCGGACCTACTCACTGCCACAGTCATACTCTGGACCTAGTTTTGTCCCATGGATCTTAATGTTTTTCCTCATAATCCTGGACTATCAGACTACCACTTTCTTACTTTTGCAATCGCAACAAATAATCTGCTCAGACCCCAACCAAGGAGCATCAAATGTCGTGCTATAAATTCTCAGACAACCCAAAGGTTCCTTGATGCCCTTCCAGACTCCCTCTGCCTACCCAAGGATGTCGGAGGACAAAAATCAGTTAACCACTTAACTGAGGAACCTAATTTAACCTTGCATAATACCCTAGATGCAGTTGCACCCCTAAAAACTAAAAACATTTGTCATAAGAAACTAGCTCCCTGGTATACAGAAAATACCAGAGCTCTGAAGCAAGCTTCCAGAAAATTGGAACGGAAATAGCGCCACACCAAACTGGAAGTCTTCCGACTAGCTTGGAAAGACAGTACCGTGCAGTATCGAAGAGCCCTCACTGCTGCTCGATCATCCTATTTTTCCAACTTAATTGAGGAAAATAAGAATAATCCTACATTTATTTTTGATAGTGTTGCAAAGCTAACTAAAAAGCAGCATTCCCCAAGAGAGGATGGCTGTCACTTCAGCAGTAATAAATTCATGAACTTCTTTGAGGAAAAGATCATGATCATTAGAAAGCAAATCACAGACTCCTCTTTAAATCTGCGTATTCCTCCAAAGCTCAGTTGTCCTGAGTCTGCACAACTCTGCCAGGACCTAGCATCAAGGGAGACACTCAAGTGTTTTAGTAATATATCTCTTGACACAATGATGAAAATAATCATGGCCTCTAAACCTTCAAGCTGCATACTGGACCCTATTCCAACTAAACTACTGAAAGAGCTGCTTCCTGTGCTTGGCCCTCTATCCACCGGATGTGTACCAAACTCACTAAAAGTGGCAGTAATAAAGCCTCTCTTGAAAAAGCCAAACCTTGACACAGAAAATATTTTTAAAACTATTGGCCTATATCTAATCTCCCAGTCCTCTCAAAAAAATGTTTAAAAAGCTGTTGCGCAGCAAATCACTGCCTCCCTGTAGACAAACAATGTATACAACATGCTTATGCTTTTAAACCCCATCATAGCAATGAGACTGCACTTGTGAAGGTGGTAAATTACCTTTTAATGGCGCGAGACCGAGGCTCTGCATCTGTCCTCGTGCTCCCAGACCTTAGTGCTGCTTTTGATACCATCGATCACCACATTCTTTTGGAGAGATTGGAAACCCAAATTGGTCTACACAGACAAGTTCTGGCCTGGTTTAGATCTTATCAGTCGGAAAGATATTAGTTTGTCTCTGTGAATGGTTTGTCCTCTGACTAATCAACTGTAAATTTCGGTGTTCCTCAAGGTTCCGTTTTAGGTCCACTATTGTTTTCACTATATATTTTACCTCTTGGGGATGTCATTAGAAAACATAATGTTAACTTTCACTGCTATGCGGAGAGGAGAGGAGAGGAGAGGAGAGGAGAGGAGAGGAGAGGAGAGGAGAGGAGAGGAGAGGAGAGGAGAGGAGAGGGACCTGGACTAGAACATCACAGGATAAAATGTCTCTGAAGAAAAATTAATCCATGCTTTTGTTACCTCGCAGTTGTTAATGAGAACTGCAATGCTCTACTTTCCGGTTAGGTGGGGATAAAGTTAAAAATCCTAAATAAACTTCTGACAATAAAATGTGAGCCTGACAATGATATACATTTACTTTAATTAACTGACAGAATCCATTGATTAGGAGATGACCCCAGAACCAGGAACTCGTGTCTTGTCACATTGTCATGATCTGCTTGGTAGACATTACTTCACACGATATCACTCCACACACACTACATTCCCCAGGTGCAGGGTGCAGTGTGAGGGATAATACTGGGCAGATGGCACATGGTGCTAATTAGCAGCACTAGCAGCACTGTTAACCAGGCCATTCTATCTATCAGTGTTACTACCTGATACAGACATGGCATAGAGGGGAGGAGACTAGAAACCGCACTAGTGGACCCTACTGACCATCACTTACCATCCAGTGACCATTACAACAGGCCAGCATGTGACCGACCGGGTATCGAACCAGGGTAGTCTGTGTGCTTCAAGACAGTGTTTAGCCCACTGAGCTAAAGCCTAGGCATTACAGGTGGTAGATGAGGAAGATTTGAATGACCCCCATGCCAATACAAACAGTACTCTCTCTCTCTCCAAACACAATCAGCAGGTTAATAGATACCTTGTGTAGTAATCACCTTTCCTCAATTCACTGCAGCTCTGAATAGAAATCACACGGACTACATCAAGCAGTATACAGTCATGATAAGAGAGAGACTGGAGGGGTTGTTCTTCACCACTGGCTTGAACAATTGACAGAAGTTCAGATTTTCATATTCCACAGAGACAAACACTCCTATCGATACACACATTCACAACACAGACAAATCAGATGGTTTTATACCCGTACAAATACAGTCAAGTGGCATGTAATTACCTAAAGGGACTACAGACGCAGCGTCGATTTCACACGTCGTTCTATGTACTTTTGTGTGGCTCAAATTTTGGTACGGAGCGTATACGACGCTCGTCGGTCTGTTTGCTTGAAGTGTATAGCTGCCTTTAAGCCCTAGAATTGGGATAATAAGAGATGGAAACTTCAGCACTCAAACATTAAGAGCAGCAGGGAAGTTGAGACTGAGACACAAACACACGCAAACACACACAGGCACTCAAACACACACTCAAACACACACACACACACAGTCCTCCGTTTCCCTGACATCTCTGTCCACACCGTAATTAACTTTGACACCCGAAATCAGTGCAATAAGGTGAAGCAGGACCCCAGCCACCCGAGCCATGGCCTGTTCTCCCCACTTCCATCACTAAGCCGCGGGCAGCACAGGAGCATCATGGCAACAACTGGAAGACTGGCCAAGAGCTTCTACCCCCAGACCATCAGGCTGCTGAATAGACACCACTAGTCAGCTGTTTCTACCCCCAGACCATCAGGCTGCTGAATAGACACCACTAGTCAGCTGTTTCTACCCCCAGACCATCAGGCTGCTGAATAGACACCACTAGTCAGCTGTTTCTACCCCCCAGACCATCAAGCTGCTGAATAGACACCACTGGTCAGCTGTTTCTACCCCCAGACCATCAGGCTGCTGAATAGACACCACTAGTCAGCTGTTTCTACCCCCCCAGACCTACCCCCAGACCATCAGGCTGCTGAATAGACACCACTAGTCAGCTGTTTCTACCCCCAGACCATCAGGCTGCTGAATAGACCACTAGTCACTACACCCAGACCATCAGGCTGCTGAATAGACACCACTTCAGCTGTTTCTACCCCCAGACCATCAGGCTGCTAAATAGACACCACTAGTCAGCTGTTTCTACCCCCCAGACCATCAGGCTGCTGAATAGACATCACTAGTCAGCTGTTTCTACCCCCCAGACCATCAAGCTGCTGAATAGACACCACTAGTCAGCTGTTTCTACCCCCAGACCATCAGGCTGCTGAATAGACACCACTAGTCAGCTGTTTCTACCCCCAGACCATCAGGCTGCTGAATAGACACCACTAGTCAGCTGTTTCTACCCCCAGACCATCAGGCTGCTGAATAGACACCACTAGTCAGCTGTTTCTACACACAGACCATCAGGCTTGTGAATAGACACCACTAGTCAGCTGTTTCTACCCCCAGACCATCAGGCTGCTGAATAGACACCACTAGTCAGCTGTTTCTACCCCCAGACCATCAGGCTGCTGAATAGACACCACTAGTCAGCTGTTTCTACACACAGACCATCAGGCTGCTGAATAGACACCACTAGTCAGCTGTTTCTACCCCCAGACCATCAGGCTGCTGAATAGACACCACTAGTCAGCTGTTTCTACCCCCAGACCATCAGGCTGCTGAATAGACACCACTAGTCAGCTGTTTCTAACCCCAGACCATCAGGCTGCTGAATAGACACCACTAGTCAGCTGTTTCTACCCCCAGACCATCAGGCTGCTGAATAGACACCACTAGTCAGCTGTTTCTACCCCAGACCATCAGGCTGCTGAATAGACACCACTAGTCAGCTGTTTCTACACCCAGACCATCAGGCTGCTGAATAGACACCACTAGTCAGCTGTTTCTACCCCCAGACCATCAGGCTGCTGAATAGACACCACCAGTCAGCTGTTTCTACCCCCAGACCATCAGGCTGCTGAATAGACACCACTAGTCAGCTGTTTCTACCCCCAGACCATCAGGCTGCTGAATAGACACCACTAGTCAGCTGTTTCTACCCCCAGACCATCAGGCTGCTGAATAGACACCACTAGTCAGCTGTTTCTACCCCCAGACCATCAGGCTGCTGAATAGACACCACTAGTCAGCTGTTTCTACCCCCAGACCATCAGGCTGCTGAATAGACACCACTAGTCAGCTGTTTCTACCCCCAGACCATCAGGCTGCTGAATAGACACCACTAGTCAGCTGTTTCTACCCCCAGACCATCAGGCTGCTGAATAGACACCACTAGTCAGCTGTTTCTACACCCAGACCATCAGGCTGCTGAATAGACACCACTAGTCAGCTGTTTCTACACCCAGACCATCAGGCTGCTGAATAGACACCACTAGTCAGCTGTTTCTACCCCCCAGACCATCAGGCTGCTGAATAGACACCACCGGTCAGCTGTTTCTACCCCCAGACCATCAGGCTGCTGAATAGACACCACTAGTCAGCTGTTTCTACCCCCCAGACCATCAGGCTGCTGAATAGACACCACTAGTCAGCTGTTTCTACACCCAGACCATCAGGCTGCTGAATAGACACCACTAGTCAGCTGTTTCTACCCCCAGACCATCAGGCTGCTGAATAGACACCACTAGTCAGCTGTTCCTACCCCCCAGACCATCAGGCTGCTGAATAGACACCACTAGTCAGCTGTTTCTACACCCAGACCATCAGGCTGCTGAATAGACACCACTAGTCAGCTGTTTCTACCCCCAGACCATCAGGCTGCTGAATAGACACCACTAGTCAGCTGTTTCTACCCCCAGACCATCAGGCTGCTGAATAGACACCACTAGTCAGCTGTTTCTACCCCCAGACCATCAGGCTGCTGAATAGACACCACTAGTCAGCTGTTTCTACACACAGACCATCAAGCTGCTGAATAGACACCACTAGTCAGCTGTTTCTACCCCCAGACCATCAGGCTGCTGAATAGACAACCCCTAGTCAGATACCTACTCCCCCTGTCCCCCTCAGCATTGGACACAAGAGTTAAAGTAAGCAGCCCACTGCCCCAGGCGTAAGACTGTGAGCTGCACCACAATCTATCATTGGAGAATTGTAACAGTCATTTTATTGATAGAGAGAGGACACAGATTGGGATGTCGATAAGCAATGACACAGCCAGTCTTTGTCCTTGCTCAGCACCATCGATTCTTCTAACCAATGAAAATGTGATGTAAAAGCAATTACATGACACAGTGTGAGGAGAGCCTCTCATAGAGTGGAGGTCTGTGAGGTTAACTTCAGTCAAAGCCATGTTGTCAGCACTCGTGGGCAAAGGGCAGGTCTGCAGTATAAGGACCTCATAGTGCTGACGTTGGGAGAAAGTGACTGCTCTGGAGGGCAGGTGGTGTAGGAATATACTGTTTATTTAGCTCTGCATAGGCTAGGGTATCACTTATCCACTGTGTGTTGGGCAGGGGAGGCTGTGTGTGTGTGTGTGTGTGTGTGTGTGTGTGTGTGTGTGTGTGTGTGTGTGTGTGTGTGTGTGTGTGTGTGTGTGTGTGTGTGTGTGTGTGTGTGTGTGTGTGTGTGTGTGTGTGTGTGTGTGTGTGTGTGTGTGTGTGTGTGTGTGTGTGCCTCCAGTATCTATGCTGCAATAGTCTATGTGCTGGGGGGCTAGGGTCAGTCTGTCCTATCTGATGTAATTCTCCTGTCTTGTACTGTGTGATCTTAGGTATGCTCCCATCTCTCGCTCTCCTTCTCTCCTCTCCTCGAAGACCTGGCCTGATGACTCCTGGCTGTCCCTGTCCCTAGTCCTGCTGCTGACCCAGTTTTGGCTGTTCTACCTGCGACCACAGAACCCTGACCTGTTCACCGGACCATCTCCCCCTGCACACACTGCTCCAGTTTACTCAAGGCCCTCATACAACACTACACTACTTCATTGACTGTTTTCAGAGGGTGGGGGAGAGAGTTGGTTACTGTAAGCTGAAGATGTGGTTCCCATAGCGACACCATGCACTGTAGTGGTTCTTTTGGATTAAAGAGAGGCGAGCCACAACAAGTAAGCGCTGGCCTAGATCTGTCTAAACTAGCCAACACTTCCCCTTTAACTAACAGCCATCGTATCTACTTTAGCCTGCCATACACAGTCTTGCGTGCCAGACATGGCTCCGTGAGATGAGCCGTACGCATGTCGACATGACATACAGTACAAGCTGAATCCTGGTTCAGAGAGATAAACCTAAGCACTAAAACATGAGATGATGTGTGATATGGGGATTTAACACAGCCACTCTCACCAACAAACACCACAGTCATGCTTAACTCCCCATAACACACACCCTCTTTTGATGAAAAAAGTTTACCCTTGAAAGCAAGAATTCTGACCCTAAATGAATGTGGGTCAATATCACTGAGGGTTCTAGTGAAGAGGTACATCTTCTTCATCTGTATCCATTCATGCTCATTCTAACAGCCCATTCATGCCTAGAGGTGTTTTATGAATGTCAAAGCAGAGCAAACAGAGAGGGGGAGGAAATAGGGTTCTGACTAGATGGGATACAGCTTTTGTCAGATTTGACTTTTCGTAGCAAGTTAAAATAACTTACGCAGCAGGTTAGGGTAATTAACGTAGCAGGTTATGAGAATTGGGATACGTTTAGGAAAAGGGTTAGGTAAAATGCAAAAAAACAAACTATTTTTTTTTACGTTAATTTGACAAAAGCTGTATCCCTTCTAGCCTTGATCAGGAAGTGGGAAAGAGATGGAATGTAACAGCAGATAATGGAAGGAGGGCCACTAGACTAGAACACTACAACACATAACAATGGATTCTACAAAGTACAATGAAATTTCCCCCAGAGACTGATCTATGGTCAGCGATATGCATTTCCCCCAGAGACTGATCTATGGTCAGCGTTATGTATTTCCCCCAGAGACTGATCTATGGTCAGCGTTATGTATTTCCCCCAGAGACTGATCTATGGTCAGCGTTATGTATTTCCCCCAGAGACTGATCTATGGTCAGCGTTATGTATTATCCCCAGAGACTGATCTATGGTCAGTGATATATATTTCCCCCAGAGACTGATCTATGGTCAGCGTTATGCATTTCCCCCAGAGACTGATCTATGGTCAGCGTTATGCATTTCCCCCAGAGACTGATCTATGGTCAGCGTTATGTATTTCCCCCAGAGACTGATCTATGATCAGCGATATGTATTTCCCCCAGAGACTGATCTATGGTCAGCGTTATGTATTTCCCCCAGAGACTGATCTATGGTCAGCGTTATGTATTTCCCCCAGTGGTTATAAAGAGGATTTGAGAAGTATAAATCTGAACCTAGATCAAATCTGGGGTAACTTCTATGCAGAGAGGTATAGTAAAGTGGTGGGCTGTGTGTTGAGTCTACTACACGCAAGCTTCCTTATGTATGAGAAGTGCAGTCATGAGAAATACATTGACTACGCATCAGAGAGTTAGTGGCGATGCTTCTTCTATCTAACAAGGCTGCTTCTTTACCAGATTGAAGAGAAATAATCCCGACAAACTTTCCCCAATTCTCCTGGTCGCTGGAGACAAGGACTTATGTGTGCCACTACTGAAAGCTGACCCAGATGCACTGTAGGCTTGTACAAGCCCACAGCCCAGGCACATTACACACATGTCCACAGAGTGCACAAAACATCAGGAACACAATTCTAATATTAAGTTGCACCTCCCCTTTTGCTTTCAGAACAGCCTCAGTTAGTCACGGCAGGGACTCTACAAGGTGTTGAAAGCGTTCCACAGGGAAGCTGGTCCATGTTGACTCCAATGCTTTCCACAGTTGTGTCAAGTTGGCTGGATGTCCTTTGGGTAGAGGACCATTCTTGATACACACAGGAAACTGTTAAGAATGAAAAACCTTGCAGAATTGCAGTTCTTGACACAAACCAGTGTGCCTGGCACCTACTACCATACCCTGTTCAAACGCAATTAAATCTTTTGTCTTGCCCAGTCACCCTCTGAATACCACACATACACAATCCATGTCTCAAGGCTTAACAATCCTTCTTTAACCTGTCTCCTCCCCTTCATCTACACTGATTGAAGTGGATTTAACAGGGGACATCAATAAGGGATCATAGACTGACCAGGTGAAAGCTATGTCATGGAAAGAGCAGTTGTTCCTAATGTTTGTACACTCCGTGTATATTATACATGAGAAGAGATGTACAGGGGAGACATGGTAACCTAACTTCTACACTCAATGAGGACGGCTCTATTAACCTCCTTATATGTGACCAGGTAATCAACACCATCCACCAACAACAACCTGTAATCTCAGCATTACTCATAAGGCACTGCAATGAGACACTGCAGAGGAACAAGAGAAATGTGTGACCATAGAGTCTATCTATACGACCCCAGTGTAACGGTATAGATATTCATCATAGGAATGTGCAGGGGCAGCAGTTGAGTGAGATAGCACACTGGGTACAGACCTCAATTCAATGTCTTTCCATGTTGGTTCAATGGAAATTACATGGAAGCAACCTTGATTCAACCAGTGTGTAACCAGTGGGAGGTCAGCTAATGTATGGACAAATATCCTAAAAACACAACAGGTACAGTCTATATTGTATTAACTAGAGACCTATAGGCTATTAACCACAATAGCCTACATGCACTGAGAGAGAGAGAGAGAGAGAGAGAGAGAGAGAGAGAGAGAGAGAGAGAGACTTATCAGATCAAATCGGTGCATAATCATGATGAACAATATATTAAGGTCCTCAGTATACAGAGGAAACAGCACAAACACCTCAGACAGTCTTCAGATTGAGAGGAAGAAGCAGTTGGTGAGTTACATCATAAACAAGCCGGAAACAAAGAAGCCAGCTGCATTCTCGCACAGTGTTGCAGCCTGCCGCGAGCTCAGCACAAAGCACATTCCCTATAGGCTCTGTCCATTCTCTCTCTTCCTCTCGCCCTCAGCTTTAGTAATGATGCATGCAAGTACTTAATCATACCGAAACGTGGTGCAATAGAAAATGATGAGCATTGGGACATCTCTTTCAGAGGTATTGAACAGTATGTGGTCGGTACAGCGCACGTCACGTTTTCAAAGGACATGGCGGAGCTTTGATGGTTAACTTTTTCTGGGGATGAAAGAGTGTATTCATGATCTTCTCTCATGCATGTGTAGATATGGCAATACTATTAGAACCCATATGCTCTTCCAGCACGTTATCCTGAATTTTGTAGCCTACACTTTACATAACATGTATCGAATATTGCGTCCATCCATAACAATAGCGGTCCAATCCACAACAGTGGAATATGCAATGAATCAATGACTGTGCGCTGCCTGAAATATGAATGAATAATATTGAATATTTATCGGAACAGGAGAGGGGTAAAGGTTGGAGTGCCAATAGGCCTATTGCAGCATTTAGCAGAAATGCTATGCATGATACACCCTCTGTTATAGCCTACAATAGCCTGCGATGGACAAAACAATGGTCAAATTCGTGTGCATCCTTACCCTCTGTGGCCTGCGCACACTGCAACAGAAGTAAGACCATTCCTATGTATAACAGACAGTTTGCAGACATCCCTTCTGCTCCATCTCTTCTCCTGGTTCTCCGAAACCACCCTGCTTCTCGCACTCTTATCCATCCCGGTGAGCGCCCGTCTCCAGCCGCCGCGCCGCAGGCATGCAGTTTGGTGAAATCTCTCCGCGCACTCCTCAAACTGGGAGACATTTGCGTTTCCAGTGAATGCATAGTTGAAGTTTCGGTCGTGAACAAGACATCTGATCAATCAATCCGTGTCTGGACAGTTAACGAAGCGGTCCACGGGTCTCGCCTGCTGTCCGCGGCTCCGAGGAAGAGGCATTGAGCTTTTTTTAGGGATGAGTCTCGGGGAGCGCTGCCTTCGGTCCACCCATCACTATGCGGCGCAGCGCGGCACTATGAGATGCGCGGTAGAGTACAAACGTCTAACATTTAGCTCAGAGCAAAAACCATTGTCCTTAAACCGATAAGGTCAGGGCAGCTTCTAGGGCCAGTTGTGACAATGTATTGTTGGGGTGTGAAATCATTTTCTGCACGGTTTTAGTGACTCCTCCAAGTCAAGCGTGTGAGAGAAAGCGTGTGCATCAGTAATGAGGAAGTTACGACCTCTGGTGGTTGTGGCAGCAGGTTGCTGTTGTCAGATTGGAGGTGATGATGGGTAAACTGGACGCAGAGTTCAGTTGCCGCCTTCTCTCAGCGGTCAGATTGGAGGTGATGATGGGCAAACTGGACGCAGAGTTCAGTTTCCGCCTTCTCTCAGCGGTCAGATTGGAGGTGATGATGGGTAAACTGGACGCAGAGTTCAGTTGCCGCCTTCTCTCAGCGGTCAGATTGGAGGTGATGATGGGTAAACTGGACGCAGAGTTCAGTTGCCGCCTTCTCTCAGCGGTCAGTTTGGAGGTGATGATGGGCAAACTGGACGCAGAGTTCAGTTGCCGCCTTCTCTCAGCGGTCAGATTGGAGGTGATGATGGGTAAACTGGACGCAGAGTTCAGTTGCCGCCTTCTCTCAGCGGTCAGATTGGAGGTGATGATGGGCAAACTGGACGCAGAGTTCAGTTTCCGCCTTCTCTCAGCGGTCAGATTGGAGGTGATGATGGGTAAACTGGACGCAGAGTTCAGTTGCCGCCTTCTCTCAGCGGTCAGATTGGAGGTGATGATGGGTAAACTGGACGCAGAGTTCAGTTGCCGCCTTCTCTCAGCGGTCAGTTTGGAGGTGATGATGGGTAAACTGGACGCAGAGTTCAGTTGCCGCCTTCTCTCAGCGGTCAGATTGGAGGTGATGATGGGCAAACTGGACGCAGAGTTCAGTTGCCGCCTTCTCTCAGCGGTCAGATTGGAGGTGATGATGGGCAAACTGGACGCAGAGTTCAGTTGCCGCCTTCTCTCAGCGGTCAGATTGGAGGTGATGATGGGTAAACTGGACGCAGAGTTCAGTTGCCGCCTTCTCTCAGCGGTCAGATTGGAGGTGATGATGGGCAAACTGGACGCAGAGTTCAGTTACCGCCTTCTCTCAGCGGTCAGATTGGAGGTGATGATGGGCAAACTGGACGCAGAGTTCAGTTGCCGCCTTCTCTCAGCGGTCAGATTGGAGGTGATGATGGGCAAACTGGACGCAGAGTTCAGTTACCGCCTTCTCTCAGCGGTCAGATTGGAGGTGATGATGGGCAAACTGGACGCAGAGTTCAGTTGCCGCCTTCTCTCAGCGGTCAGATTGGAGGTGATGATGGGCAAACTGGACGCAGAGTTCAGTTGCCGCCTTCTCTCAGCGGTCAGATTGGAGGTGATGATGGGTAAACTGGACGCAGAGTTCAGTTGCCGCCTTCTCTCAGCGGTCAGATTGGAGGTGATGATGGGTAAACTGGACGCAGAGTTCAGTTGCCGCCTTCTCTCAGCGGTCAGATTGGAGGTGATGATGGGTAAACTGGACGCAGAGTTCAGTTGCCGCCTTCTCTCAGCGGTCAGATTGAGTGCTGATGTATAGATGCTGTTTGATGGTCCAATGATAATGCACCAAGTCCGCTTCTGTGTTCTCTCCAGATTCTGAGTAGGAAACACAGACACCTGTCAGAGTTTAGAGAGATGGTATGGACTCACATGAGGAGAGGGGATAAGAGATACAGTACAAGTCCTGGGTCATGATGTGCTGAAATTGGTATTTCAAAATGTGGGGTGTTACTGGGAATATTCAAGTGTGAATCTGAGAATTCCCATTCTGATTTTAAACTGAACATAGCAATAGCATTTACCTTTACTATCTTAATCCACAAGGTGGCATTCAAGGATAACGGCAATTTAAATGAATTTTTTTAATTTTTTAAAGGTGACCTCTTTATAATATAAGCCATTTAGCAGGCCGCTTTTATCCAAAGCAACTTAGTCATGCGTGCATACATTTTACGTATGGGTGGCCCAGGGTAATCGAACCCACTACCCTGGCAGTGCCAGCACCATGCTCTACCAACAGAGCCATACAGAGAAGACCTGGACAAATGAGGTGAAAAAGAGAAGAACCACCGGGAATGAAGAAAACCGTCCAGAACAGAGTCCGCTGGAGATGCACTGCTAAGGCCGTTTGTTCCACGAGGAGCTGAAAGGAGTCGAGGAAGTCAGAGGATACCTTTCATCAACCCCATTAAACACGAGTAAGACGAGAGAGAAAGAAATCACACCAAGACTAAGTGGATTTGCAGCAATAGATTATTTTTTTAATTCAAAGTGAATCTTGACAATAATACACCAGAAAGTCTTATTTTGACACTCACCAAAAGAGTCACCTGGAAACCCGCTTAACGTGACTAAGTAGCAAAGGCTTGGTCACACCTAAATCACTGAGAACTAGAGGAAACTATCAAACTGTTAAGAGACATCACATCCAGATCATTCCTTTCCCCGGTCCTCGTACTGGAAATATTGCACAGTGCAATTGCTACATGGCAAACTAGTGTGGCATAAAACCAACAAAAGCAAAACTAGTGTGGCATAAAACCAACAAAAGCAAAACTAGTGTGGCATAAAACCAACAAAAGCAAAACTAGTGTGGCATAAAACCAACAAAAGCAAAACTAGTGTGGCATAAAACCAACAAAAGCAAAACTAGTGTGGCATAAAACCAACAAAAGCAAAACTAGTGTGGCATAAAACCAACAAAAGCAAAACTAGTGTGGCATAAAACCAACAAAAGCAAAACTAGTGTGGCATAAAACCAACAAAAGCAAAACTCAAATAAAAACAAAGCCACAAAAACATCTACAAGTATTAAAAACAGTAACAGTTCAGATTATAACAAGTCTATTATTTAGATGAGATCTGAACAGATGATTCTATAAGTTGCAGCATGAATGTAACTTTGAACAGACACAGTCGACCAGAACGCCCAAAAAGGAGAAAACAAGTTGAGAACTGATCAAAACCAAATAGTAAGTATTGAAGTGTAACACAGTAACACATTGAACGAACACATAGACCCTGAATCAACATCTTCACACCAGATTAGAGGATTCTTCTAAATCATAAATTAATCACACGGATCATTTTACAAACTGCTGTGTCTTCTGTTGTTACGTTTCATCTAAAGAAATGTTGTACGAGTTCTCTGAAAACGATTCTTTCATGTGTCCAGTAGTTGTCATATGGAGTTATAACTGGAGAAATACAAACCGTCTAGGATCATACTTTGTATCCATCTTTGTTTTTAAGTGTGGGAGAGTTTGTGCAGGCGCATTGCTGGTGAATACCATTAGACAGGAATAAAGTTACAGTTAACATGCTTATATCACTGGAACACACATGAAGCACTCCAGGTCTGCCAAGTTCATGCCTTGTCCTAATTTCAGTATTTTTTTACCTAAATTAAAGATGTCATAACAAAAGCATAAAACTGAAAACATGGTTGATAAAACACCTGTCCGGCAATATTTTGGTGTTGAAATGTGTAATACCGTACGCTTCTCAAGAGTAATGAATTTCAAGTGGTGCCACAATAATCTCCAGAGAGCTCCTTAACACACCGCAAACTAAATATCTATTCCAGAGCAATTCTCTAACGTCTTATATTAACAGACTCTGTTTGGTCAATCAGCCCTTTGCGAACAGCAACAGTTTGTGGTTAAAGTCTAGAAGTCCTCTGGACTCAGTTCAGAGTTCTCTTTAACTACTCAGTCCTACAATGAGTCCACCATGTGTTATCCACTGGTTCTGACAGTCATGGTGTCAAGGTGTTTGTTCTATTGACAATGAGTCCACCATGTGTTATCAACTGGTTCTGACTGTCATGGTGTCAAGGTGTTTGGTCTATTGACAATGAGTCCACCATGTGTTATCCACTGGTTCTGACTGTCATGGTGTCAAGGTGTTTGGTTTATTGACAATGAGTCCACCATGTGTTATCAACTGGTTCTGACTGTCATGGTGTCAAGGTGTTTGGTCTATTGACAATGAGTCCACCATGTGTTATCCACTGGTTCTGACTGTCATGGTGTCAAGGTGTTTGTTCTATTGACAATGAGTCCACCATGTGTTATCCACTGGTTCTGACAGTCATGGTGTCAAGGTGTTTGGTCTATTGACAATGAGTCCACCATGTGTTATCCACTGGTTCTGACTGTCATGGTGTCAAGGTGTTTGTTCTATTGACAATGAGTCCACCATGTGTTATCACTGGTTCTGACTGTCTGGTTCAAGGTGTTTGTTCTATTGACAATGAGTCATGGTTATCCACTGGTTCTGACAGTCATGGTGTTTGTTTGTTCTATTGACAATGAGTCCACCATGTGTTATCAACTGGTTCTGACTGTCATGGTGTCAAGGTGTTTGGTTTATTGACAATGAGTCCACCATGTGTTATCAACTGGTTCTGACAGTCATGGTGTCAAGGTGTTTGGTTTATTGACAATGAGTCCACCATGTGTTATCCACTGGTTCTGACTGTCATGGTGTCAAGGTGTTTGGTTTATTGACAATAAGTCCACCATGTGTTATCAACTGGTTCTGACTGTCATGGTGTCAAGGTGTTTGGTTTATTGACAATGAGTCCACCATGTGTTATCAACTGGTTCTGACTGTCATGGTGTCAAGGTGTTTGTTCTATTGACAATGAGTCCACCATGTGTTATCAACTGGTTCTGACTGTCATGGTGTCAAGGTGTTTGTTCTATTGACAATGAGTCCACCATGTGTTATCCACTGGTTCTGACTGTCATGGTGTCAAGGTGTTTGGTTTATTGACAATGAGTCCACCATGTGTTATCCACTGGTTCTGACAGTCATGGTGTCAAGGTGTTTGTTCTATTGACAATGAGTCCACCATGTGTACTGGTTCTGACTGTCATGGTGTCAAGGTGTTTGTTCTATTGACAATGAGTCCACCATGTGTACTGGTTCTGACTGTCATGGTGTCAAGGTGTTTGGTTTATTGACAATGAGTCCACCATGTGTTATCCACTGGTTCTGACTGTCATGGTGTCAAGGTGTTTGTTCTATTGACAATGAGTCCACCATGTGTTATCAACTGGTTCTGACTGTCATGGTGTCAAGGTGTTTGTTTATTGACAATGAGTCCACCATGTGTTATCCACTGGTTCTGACTGTCATGGTGTCAAGGTGTTTGGTTTATTGACAATGAGTCCACCATGTGTTATACTGGTTCTGACTGTCATGGTGTCAAGGTGTTTGTTTATTGACAATGAGTCCACCATGTGTTATCCACTGGTTCTGACTGTCATGGTGTCAAGGTGTTTGTTCTATTGACAATGAGTCCACCATGTGTACTGGTTCTGACTGTCATGGTGTCAAGGTGTTTGTTTATTGACAATGAGTCCACCATCCACTGGTTCTGACTGTCATGGTGTCAAGGTGTTTGTTCTATTGACAATGAGTCCACCATGTGTTATCAACTGGTTCTGACTGTCATGGTGTCAAGGTGTTTGTTCTATTGACAATGAGTCCACCATGTGTTATCCACTGGTTCTGACTGTCATGGTGTCAAGGTGTTTGTTTGGTCTATTGACTGGTTCTGACTGTCATGGTGTCAAGGTGTTTGTTCTATTGACAATGAGTCCACCATGTGTTATCCACTGGTTCTGACTGTCATGGTGTCAAGGTGTTTGTTTATTGACAATGAGTCCACCATGTGTTATCCACTGGTTCTGACTGTCATGGTGTCAAGGTGTTTGTTTATTGACAATGAGTCCACCATGTGTTATCCACTGGTTCTGACTGTCATGGTGTCAAGGTGTTTGTTCTATTGACAATGAGTCCACCATGTGTTATCCACTGGTTCTGACTGTCATGGTGTCAAGGTGTTTGGTTTATTGACAATGAGTCCACCATGTGTTATCAGTCATGGTGTCAAGGTGTTTGTTCTATTGACAATGAGTCCACCATGTGTTACTGGTTCTGACTGTCATGGTGTCAAGGTGTTTGGTTTATTGACAATGAGTCCACCATGTGTTATCCACTGGTTCTGACAGTCATGGTGTCAAGGTGTTTGTTCTATTGACAATGAGTCCACCATGTGTTATCCACTGGTTCTGACTGTCATGGTGTCAAGGTGTTTGGTTCTATTGACAATGAGTCCACCACTGGTTCTGACTGTCATGGTGTCAAGGTGTTTGGTTTATTGACAATGAGTCCACCATGTGTTATCCACTGGTTCTGACTGTCATGGTGTCAAGGTGTTTGGTCTATTGACAATGAGTCCACCATGTGTTATCCACTGGTTCTGACTGTCATGGTGTCAAGGTGTTTGTTCTATTGACAATGAGTCCACCATGTGTTATCCACTGGTTCTGACTGTCATGGTGTCAAGGTGTTTGGTTTATTGACAATGAGTCCACCATGTGTTATCCACTGGTTCTGACTGTCAGTCATTGACAATGAGGTGTCCACTGGTTCTGACTGTCATGGTGTCAAGGTGTTTGTTCTATTGACAATGAGTCCACCATGTGTACTGGTTCTGACTGTCATGGTGTCAAGGTGTTTGGTTTATTGACAATGAGTCCACCATGTGTTATCCACTGGTTCTGACAGTCATGGTGTCAAGGTGTTTGTTCTATTGACAATGAGTCCACCATGTGTTATCCACTGGTTCTGACTGTCATGGTGTCAAGGTGTTTGGTTTATTGACAATGAGTCCACCATGGTGGTTCTGACTGTCATGGTGTCAAGGTGTTTGTTTATTGACAATGAGTCCACCATGTGTTATCCACTGGTTCTGACTGTCATGGTGTCAAGGTGTTTGTTCTATTGACAATGAGTCCACCATGTGTTATCCACTGGTTCTGACTGTCATGGTGTCAAGGTGTTTGGTTTATTGACAATGAGTCCACCATGTGTTATCCACTGGTTCTGACAGTCATGGTGTCAAGGTGTTTGTTCTATTGACAATGAGTCCACCATGTGTACTGGTTCTGACTGTCATGGTGTCAAGGTGTTTGGTTTATTGACAATGAGTCCACCATGTGTTATCCACTGGTTCTGACAGTCATGGTGTCAAGGTGTTTGGTCTATTGACAATGAGTCCACCATGTGTTATGGTGTCAAGGTGTTTGTTCACTGGTTCTGACTGTCATGGTGTCAAGGTGTTTGGTTTATTGACAATGAGTCCACCATGTGACTGGTTCTGACTGTCAAGTTTATTGACAATGAGTCCACCATGTGTTATCCACTGGTTCTGACAGTCATGGTGTCAAGGTGTTTGTTCTATTGACAATGAGTCCACCATGTGGTTCTACTGTCATGGTGTCAAGGTGTTTGGTTTATTGACAATGAGTCCACCTGTTATCCACTGGTTCTGACTGTCATGGTGTCAAGGTGTTTGGTTTATTGACAATGAGTCCACCATGTTATCCACTGGTTCTGACTGTCATGGTGTCAAGGTGTTTGTTCTATTGACAATGAGTCCACCATGTGTTATCAACTGGTTCTGACTGTCATGGTGTCAAGGTGTTTGTTCTATTGTGAGTCCACCATTGTCCACTGGTTCTGACTGTCATGGTGTCAAGGTGTTTGGTTTATTGACAATGAGTCCACCATGTGTTATCCACTGGTTCTGACAGTCATGGTGTCAAGGTGTTTGTTCTATTGACAATGACTGGTTCTGACTGTCATGGTGTCAAGGTGTTTGGTTTATTGACAATGAGTCCACCATGTGTTATCCACTGGTTCTGACTGTCATGGTGTCAAGGTGTTTGTTCAACTGGTTCTGACTGTCATGGTGTCAAGGTGTTTGTTCTATTGACAATGACAACTGGTTCTGACTGTCATGGTGTCACAATGAGTCCACCATGTGTTATCCACTGGTTCTGACAGTCAGGTGTTTGTTCTATTGACAATGAGTCCACCATGACTGGTTCTGACTGTCATGGTGTCAAGGTGTTTGTTTATTGACAATGAGTCCACCATGTGTTATCCACTGGTTCTGACTGTCATGGTGTCAAGGTGTTTGGTTTATTGACAATGAGTCCACCATGTGTTATCCACTGGTTCTGACTGTCATGGTGTCAAGGTGTTTGTTCTATTGACAATGAGTCCACCATGTGTTATCCACTGGTTCTGACTGTCATGGTGTCAAGGTGTTTGGTTTATTGACAATGAGTCCACCATGTGTTATCCACTGGTTCTGACAGTCATGGTGTCAAGGTGTTTGTTTATTGACAATGAGTCCACCATGTGTTATCAACTGGTTCTGACTGTCATGGTGTCAAGGTGTTTGTTTATTGACAATGAGTCCACCATGTGTTATCCACTGGTTCTGACTGTCATGGTGTCAAGGTGTTTGGTTTATTGACAATGAGTCCACCATGTGTTATCCACTGGTTCTGACTGTCATGGTGTCAAGGTGTTTGTTCTATTGACAATGAGTCCACCATGTGTTATCCACTGGTTCTGACTGTCATGGTGTCAAGGTGTTTGTTCTATTGACAATGAGTCCACCATGTGTTATCCACTGGTTCTGACTGTCATGGTGTCAAGGTGTTTGGTCTATTGACAATGAGTCCACCATGTGTTATCCACTGGTTCTGACTGTCATGGTGTCAAGGTGTTTGTTCTATTGACAATGAGTCCACCATGTGTTATCCACTGGTTCTGACTGTCATGGTGTCAAGGTGTTTGGTTTATTGACAATGAGTCCACCATGTGTTATCCACTGGTTCTGACAGTCATGGTGTCAAGGTGTTTGTTCTGAGTCCACCATGTGTACTGGTTCTGACTGTCATGGTGTCAAGGTGTTTGGTTTATTGACAATGAGTCCACCATGTGTTATCCACTGGTTCTGACTGTCATGGTGTCAAGGTGTTTGTTCTATTGACAATGAGTCCACCATGTGTACTGGTTCTGACTGTCATGGTGTCAAGGTGTTTGGTTTATTGACAATGAGTCCACCATGTGTTATCCACTGGTTCTGACTGTCATGGTGTCAAGGTGTTTGGTTTATTGACAATGAGTCCACCATGTGTTATCCACTGGTTCTGACTGTCATGGTGTCAAGGTGTTTGTTCTATTGACAATGAGTCCACCATGTGTACTGGTTCTGACTGTCATGGTGTCAAGGTGTTTGGTTTATTGACAATGAGTCCACCATGTGTTATCCACTGGTTCTGACTGTCATGGTGTCAAGGTGTTTGGTTTATTGACAATGAGTCCACCA
Source organism: Oncorhynchus keta (assembly GCF_023373465.1). Classification (NCBI taxonomy): domain Eukaryota; kingdom Metazoa; phylum Chordata; class Actinopteri; order Salmoniformes; family Salmonidae; genus Oncorhynchus; species Oncorhynchus keta. Next base: position 147,222 of record NW_026290979.1, read on the forward strand.
TGTGTTATCCACTGGTTCTGACAGTCATGGTGTCAAGGTGTTTGTTCTATTGACAATGAGTCCACCATGTGTACTGGTTCTGACTGTCATGGTGTCAAGGTGTTTGGTTTATTGACAATGAGTCCACCATGTGTTATCCACTGGTTCTGACTGTCATGGTGTCAAGGTGTTTGTTCTATTGACAATGAGTCCACCATGTGTTATCAACTGGTTCTGACTGTCATGGTGTCAAGGTGTTTGTTCTATTGACAATGAGTCCACCATGTGTACTGGTTCTGACTGTCATGGTGTCAAGGTGTTTGGTTTATTGACAATGAGTCCACCATGTGTTATCCACTGGTTCTGACAGTCATGGTGTCAAGGTGTTTGTTCTATTGACAATGAGTCCACCATGTGTTATCAACTGGTTCTGACTGTCATGGTGTCAAGGTGTTTGTTCTATTGACAATGAGTCCACCATGTGTTATCCACTGGTTCTGACTGTCATGGTGTCAAGGTGTTTGGTTTATTATCAATGAGTCCACCATGTGTTATCCACTGGTTCTGACAGTCATGGTGTCAAGGTGTTTGTTCTATTGACAATGAGTCCACCATGTGTTATCCACTGGTTCTGACTGTCATGGTGTCAAGGTGTTTGGTTTATTATCAATGAGTCCACCATGTGTTATCCACTGGTTCTGACAGTCATGGTGTCAAGGTGTTTGGTTTATTGACAATGAGTCCACCATGTGTTATCAACTGGTTCTGACTGTCATGGTGTCAAGGTGTTTGTTCTATTGACAATGAGTCCACCATGTGTTATCCACTGGTTCTGACTGTCATGGTGTCAAGGTGTTTGGTTTATTGACAATGAGTCCACCATGTGTTATCCACTGGTTCTGACAGTCATGGTGTCAAGGTGTTTGTTCTATTGACAATGAGTCCACCATGTGTTATCAACTGGTTCTGACTGTCATGGTGTCAAGGTGTTTGTTCTATTGACAATGAGTCCACCATGTGTTATCCACTGGTTCTGACTGTCATGGTGTCAAGGTGTTTGGTTTATTGACAATGAGTCCACCATGTGTTATCCACTGGTTCTGACTGTCATGGTGTCAAGGTGTTTGTTCTATTGACAATGAGTCCACCATGTGTACTGGTTCTGACTGTCATGGTGTCAAGGTGTTTGGTTTATTGACAATGAGTCCACCATGTGTTATCCACTGGTTCTGACTGTCATGGTGTCAAGGTGTTTGGTTTATTGACAATGAGTCCACCATGTGTTATCCACTGGTTCTGACAGTCATGGTGTCAAGGTGTTTGTTCTATTGACAATGAGTCCACCATGTGTACTGGTTCTGACTGTCATGGTGTCAAGGTGTTTGGTTTATTGACAATGAGTCCACCATGTGTTATCCACTGGTTCTGACAGTCATGGTGTCAAGGTGTTTGTTCTATTGACAATGAGTCCACCATGTGTACTGGTTCTGACTGTCATGGTGTCAAGGTGTTTGGTCTATTGACAATGAGTCCACCATGTGTTATCCACTGGTTCTGACTGTCATGGTGTCAAGGTGTTTGGTTTATTGACAATGAGTCCACCATGTGTTATCCACTGGTTCTGACTGTCATGGTGTCAAGGTGTTTGTTCTATTGACAATGAGTCCACCATGTGTACTGGTTCTGACTGTCATGGTGTCAAGGTGTTTGGTTTATTGACAATGAGTCCACCATGTGTTATCCACTGGTTCTGACTGTCATGGTGTCAAGGTGTTTGGTCTATTGACAATGAGTCCACCATGACTGGTTCTGACTGTCATGGTGTCAAGGTGTTTGTTTATTGACAATGAGTCCACCATGTGTTATCCACTGGTTCTGACTGTCATGGTGTCAAGGTGTTTGGTCTATTGACAATGAGTCCACCATGTGTTATCAACTGGTTCTGACTGTCATGGTGTCAAGGTGTTTGTTCTATTGACAATGAGTCCACCATGTGTTATCAACTGGTTCTGACAGTCATGGTGTCAAGGTGTTTGGTCTATTGACAATGAGTCCACCATGTGTTATCAACTGGTTCTGACTGTCATGGTGTCAAGGTGTTTGGTCTATTGACAATGAGTCCACCATGTGTTATCAACTGGTTCTGACAGTCATGTGTCAAGGTGTTTGTTCTATTGACAATGAGTCCACCATGTGTTATCCACTGGTTCTGACTGTCATGGTGTCAAGGTGTTTGTTCTATTGACAATGAGTCCACCATGTGTACTGGTTCTGACTGTCATGGTGTCAAGGTGTTTGGTCTATTGACAATGAGTCCACCATGTGTTATCAACTGGTTCTGACTGTCATGGTGTCAAGGTGTTTGGTCTATTGACAATGAGTCCACCATGTGTTATCCACTGGTTCTGACTGTCATGGTGTCAAGGTGTTTGGTTTATTGACAATGAGTCCACCATGTGTTATCCACTGGTTCTGACAGTCATGGTGTCAAGGTGTTTGGTCTATTGACAATGAGTCCACCATGTGTTATCCACTGGTTCTGACAGTCATGGTGTCAAGGTGTTTGTTCTATTGACAATGAGTCCACCATGTGTTATCAACTGGTTCTGACTGTCATGGTGTCAAGGTGTTTGGTTTATTGACAATGAGTCCACCATGTGTTATCCACTGGTTCTGACTGTCATGGTGTCAAGGTGTTTGTTCTATTGACAATGAGTCCACCATGTGTTATCCACTGGTTCTGACTGTCATGGTGTCAAGGTGTTTGTTCTATTGACAATGAGTCCACCATGTGTTATCCACTGGTTCTGACTGTCATGGTGTCAAGGTGTTTGGTTTATTGACAATGAGTCCACCATGTGTTATCCACTGGTTCTGACTGTCATGGTGTCAAGGTGTTTGTTCTATTGACAATGAGTCCACCATGTGTACTGGTTCTGACTGTCATGGTGTCAAGGTGTTTGGTCTATTGACAATGAGTCCACCATGTGTTATCCACTGGTTCTGACTGTCATGGTGTCAAGGTGTTTGGTCTATTGACAATGAGTCCACCATGTGTTATCAACTGGTTCTGACTGTCATGGTGTCAAGGTGTTTGTTCTATTGACAATGAGTCCACCATGTGTTATCCACTGGTTCTGACTGTCATGGTGTCAAGGTGTTTGGTCTATTGACAATGAGTCCACCATGTGTTATCCACTGGTTCTGACTGTCATGGTGTCAAGGTGTTTGTTCTATTGACAATGAGTCCACCATGTGTTATCCACTGGTTCTGACTGTCATGGTGTCAAGGTGTTTGTTCTATTGACAATGAGTCCACCATGTGTACTGGTTCTGACTGTCATGGTGTCAAGGTGTTTGGTCTATTGACAATGAGTCCACCATGTGTACTGGTTCTGACTGTCATGGTGTCAAGGTGTTTGGTCTATTGACAATGAGTCCACCATGTGTTATCCACTGGTTCTGACTGTCATGGTGTCAAGGTGTTTGGTTTATTGACAATGAGTCCACCATGTGTTATCCACTGGTTCTGACTGTCATGGTGTCAAGGTGTTTGGTCTATTGACAATGAGTCCACCATGTGTTATCCACTGGTTCTGACTGTCATGGTGTCAAGGTGTTTGGTCTATTGACAATGAGTCCACCATGTGTTATCCACTGGTTCTGACTGTCATGGTGTCAAGGTGTTTGTTCTATTGACAATGAGTCCACCATGTGTTATCCACTGGTTCTGACTGTCATGGTGTCAAGGTGTTTGTTCTATTGACAATGAGTCCACCATGTGTTATCCACTGGTTCTGACTGTCATGGTGTCAAGGTGTTTGGTCTATTGACAATGAGTCCACCATGTGTTATCCACTGGTTCTGACTGTCATGGTGTCAAGGTGTTTGTTCTATTGACAATGAGTCCACCATGTGTTATCCACTGGTTCTGACTGTCATGGTGTCAAGGTGTTTGGTCTATTGACAATGAGTCCACCATGTGTTATCCACTGGTTCTGACTGTCATGGTGTCAAGGTGTTTGGTCTATTGACAATGAGTCCACCATGTGTTATCAACTGGTTCTGACTGTCATGGTGTCAAGGTGTTTGTTCTATTGACAATGAGTCCACCATGTGTTATCCACTGGTTCTGACTGTCATGGTGTCAAGGTGTTTGTTCTATTGACAATGAGTCCACCATGTGTTATCAACTGGTTCTGACTGTCATGGTGTCAAGGTGTTTGGTCTATTGACAATGAGTCCACCATGTGTTATCAACTGGTTCTGACAGTCATGGTGTCAAGGTGTTTGGTCTATTGACAATGAGTCCACCATGTGTTATCCACTGGTTCTGACTGTCATGGTGTCAAGGTGTTTGTTCTATTGACAATGAGTCCACCATGTGTTACTGGTTCTGACAGTCATGGTGTCAATGGTGTTTGGTTTATTGACAATGAGTCCACCATGTGTTATCCACTGGTTCTGACTGTCATGGTGTCAAGGTGTTTGGTTTATTGACAATGAGTCCACCATGTGTTATCCACTGGTTCTGACTGTCATGGTGTCAAGGTGTTTGTCTATTGACAATGAGTCCACCATGTGTTATCCACTGGTTCTGACAGTCATGGTGTCAAGGTGTTTGTTCTATTGACAATGAGTCCACCATGTGTTATCCACTGGTTCTGACAGTCATGGTGTCAAGGTGTTTGGTTTATTGATCAATGAGTCCACCATGTGTGTTTTGTTTATTGACAATGAGTCCACCATGTGTTATCCACTGGTTCTGACTGTCATGGTGTCAAGGTGTTTGTTCTATTGACAATGAGTCCACCATGTGTACTGGTTCTGACTGTCATGGTGTCAAGGTGTTTGGTTTATTGACAATGAGTCCACCATGTGTTATCCACTGGTTCTGACTGTCATGGTGTCAAGGTGTTTGGTTTATTGACAATGAGTCCACCATGTGTTATCCACTGGTTCTGACTGTCATGGTGTCAAGGTGTTTGGTTTATTGACAATGAGTCCACCATGTGTTATCCACTGGTTCTGACAGTCATGGTGTCAAGGTGTTTGGTCTATTGACAATGAGTCCACCATGTGTTATCAACTGGTTCTGACTGTCATGGTGTCAAGGTGTTTGGTTTATTGACAATGAGTCCACCATGTGTTATCCACTGGTTCTGACTGTCATGGTGTCAAGGTGTTTGTTCTATTGACAATGAGTCCACCATGTGTTATCCACTGGTTCTGACTGTCATGGTGTCAAGGTGTTTGGTCTATTGACAATGGTGAAAACGACAGACTTGGAGTCATAGTGTCATAGTGACTTGGAGTCATTAGTGCAGCTGACTCGGTGGTGTATATGCACAGTATCGGAGCTGGCAGGAGGAGATGTAAGAACACTTGGTGGTACAAAGACCATAACGTTAAAGTATTGCATTTGCTGTTCAACAAGAGTGACTATCGAGAGGACTGTTAAATCAGCAGTGTGTGTGTGTGTGTGTGTGTGTGTGTGTGTGTGTGAGACTTTGTTGGCCTATATCTATTAAACACATATGCCCTCTACACTACTGTCATGACAACGCTCATCAAACAAGTCTTTTTCTAATCCCTGGTATGAGAGGTTGAATAACAGTCCGGGTGTGAAACGTTCCATTTTCTGTAGGTGATTTTTGGTCAAGTGAACATTACTAACTCATTACTAACTCATTACTAACTCATTACTAACTTAATTCTGCAAGATGGATTTTTGTTAGATCCTCAACCCCTCCAACACAGAGCAGGTAGAGGAGAGGGGTACTGTTACCGTATAAGGGACTAACATCGTCCCTGTCCCCATTTCGCTGACCCTCTGATTCTCAAGGCACAAGCACAGTGCTGCTCACACTGTCTGAACATCAGTACAGAACATATATGCCCAGAGACTTCCATTGATAAACACCACTCTGTTATGAGACACTTCTAAAGGGGAGAGCGATACAATGGAGAAACCTCCTAAACAAACAGAAGGCAGATCATTCCAATATGGAACCAATGTAGAAGGGGACCCACTCATGTCACGGACAGTGACAATACTGAACAGATAGAAATGTTTGAGTAAAATCCATATTTTAAAAGGAAATAATCATTGAAAGTGATAAAATATTGAATGGGAACAAACACCTTGGGCTAAATGAGACATATTGTGTTTAATTCCCCGCGGGACCATGAGGAGTCAATACGACAACCCCTTACTAGCAGACTACTGACAGGTTGTTAGTGGTGTGACTTGGGGAGAACATGTTACATACTGTAAGCCTTCCATTGAGTGTCCTGCTACCTCACAGTGCTCCTGCCATACATAGCAGACGCTATTAGAACTGTATACTCAAATTACTACCATAATGAAGAAAGTTAAATCAATCTTGCAAGCTATAGCTTTACATGTTTACAAAACGGCAATATGAAAACATACAAAAATGAAATGACATTGATACATCCATTTATATGCAGTGACGAGCCCAAAACGGTTAATAAGGATAAAATACTGCAAAAACACACAGACCCCCAAAACCAGAACGAATGCAACTAACGTCCATCAGCAATACAGTAGTTACAATGACGCTTCAAACATGAACGCAGAAAACCCCACAAAAATCAAAACCACTTCTATTTCAGATAATTAGGGACCTATACAAAAATAGGAAGGCTAGTTTTGAACAAAGAGAAATCACCTAATTTCACAGCTGTGGATCATATAGCAGCTTATCTATGATACATTCAAGAAAAATGATCCGGCTTATTAAAATCACTGGAAAAAGCTAAACATAACCTCAGCCATGTAATTATAAATGTTTTTATATATTTTTAAATACCATTTTTTTGAGATGTAACCCCAGCTCTACGACTATAGTATACTAGATAGAGGTCTATTGTGTAAAAACAGAATATATCTAGCTACCTTGCTCAGGAAATGAATTACAGTCTTTGGTGCTGCACAAGCAACTTCATTTGAAAAGACGAAAAACTTAACGCACATAACTAGCAAAAACAATTGGAAAAATGCACACAGCATATATATATATATTCTCCCTGACGGAATGTATAAAATAAGCAGTCAACACCAATAAACCTTAAACAAATGGTATAATGTAAAGGGAAAAAGTTCACTTTGTCACATGCATAAATGAGAGAATTGCACGCGACAAACTCACACCTTATTAAGCGTCTGCACTAAGTAGACTAGCTCATGTATATGTATATATATATGTGTGTGTGTATGTGTGTCAAATACTGCATGGTCTGCTCAGGCTTAGAAGAATCCATGCCGTTAATGAATTAGCATTGTCGTCCTCAGCTAGTCAAAGCCCGCCACACTGGTAACGCAGAGAGAAAAAAGAAAAACACTCAAAACACTTTTCTTTTTTTAAATACAAAGACAAAAAAATAAAAATCAACGTCTATTTAGAGATTGTATTGCAGTTTCATCGAACAGTACAAATACTGTTAGTAGTAAGAGTTTCACTAAATAGAAATTGATTATGAAATATTAAGCAAATATTCAATGCTTGCTCTTTGTACACTAGTTCATTCAGGGGGGAGGACGATGACAGAAAAGGAGCATGTAATAACGGACCAGCGAGCATCTGCTACAGCAAAGCACGTCGTCCTTCTTTAAGGAACAAAAGAGTAACTCACTACACACTGAAATATACACCGAATCCAAACCATAAGCACCGCTATCCGCGATACCTCACGTCCATGCAGGCTGTGCAGGGATATATATCCACACACAGGATGCATGGACTGGTAGGACCTTCAAGTGCTGCAGTCCACTACATTACTATATTCATGGATACATATCCACACACAGGATGCATGGACTGGTAGGACCTTCAAGTGCTGCAGTCCACTACATTACTATATTCATGGATATATATCCACACACAGGATGCATGGACTGGTAGGACCTTCAAGTGCTGCAGTCCACTACATTACTATATTCATGGATATATATCCACACACAGGATGCATGGACTGGTAGGACCTTCAAGTGCTGCAGTCCACTACATTACTATATTCATGGATATATATCCACACACAGGATGCATGGACTGGTAGGACCTTCAAGTGCTGCAGTCCACTACATTACTATATTCATGGATATATATCCACACACAGGATGCATGGACTGGTAGGACCTTCAAGTGCTGCAGTCCAGTACAGTAATATATTTATATATAAGTAGTAACATCAACCACCTCAAATATATAAGGCACTATGGCTGGGGACAAGTATACGATGCAGCGAGTCTCGTGACGCCAACAACAAGAGCGTCTAACGTATCGACTTCCTGTTTACATTTTGATCTGCTCATGCAAGATCACATGCAGCTTGAGGAGCAACAACCCTACTTTAAATCGGTTAAGTGACTCCACATTTTTAAAACACCAAAGACACTGAGAAAAGGTACAAATACTTCAAACGCGGTACGACACACACCGAGGACAACATGTGCACCTGTCGGCCTATCGAGCTAGAGACTGGGATGGCTTTACAAATGTGGATGTGTCTTGCACACGTTCAGAAGGCCATGTAGAAAAATAGCTGGGATAAGGTCTGACCTAGCAACGCCACCCGATTAGTCACCTGGTAGAAGAGGAGTATTGGTAGAAGAGCTAATGTGAAGGTATATTAAATGTGCAAAACACAGAGAGTGAGTTACTTATCTACATTCAATCATTCCATCCATCCTTCCTTGCCCCCCTCCTCATCCTCCATTTCACCATCCTCCACCCAAACTTTGTGATTTCATTTTTTATAGCTCATATTTCAATTGCACCCAAGTCTACATGATTGATAAAAATAGCTTGTTTCTCTGTGGTTGTGCCATGGCTCTGGACATGAAAACCATGTTGTGGTTGTTTGTTGTGTATTCTGAGAAGGAGGCCCCTCCTGCTCGCTTGGCCCCCGGGGGGTGCGAGGTGCATCTGGAGGGTGGGCCGCTCCGGGACTGTGTCAGATGTAGGGGTACTGGTTGAGTTTGGTGGGGCTGAGGGGGAAGGTGGCGTAGGCAGGCGAGGCCATGTAGGGGTGCGGGGGGAAGAGGGCCTTGAACTGGCCCTGGGGGTGGATAGTGGGCGAGGGCAGCAGCCGGGGGTTGATGCCCACAGTGACCTGGTGGACGATACCACCCGGGTGAGAGATGCTGTAGGCGGGCTGCAGGACGGGCCGTGAAGCCCCAGGGGAGGCCAGGATGTGGGCCACAGGGGCTGCTGTGACCAGGGGCCCAGGGGGGGGGTAGGACAGAAGAGTATGCTGGCCGTGCGGGTGGGGGTGATGGCGGGGGCCTGAAGTGTGGTTGGGGCTGCCGTGGGGTAGGGTAAAGGAGTGCCCATGCATAGTGGGGGGGATGTAAGCCTGCGGGCGCCGGTGGGCATAGTTTCCATTCCATTCCTGGTGGCAGGAGCCGTAATGCTGGAGCTGGAAATGGAGAGAAAGAGGGATGGTTAGATATCACATATTACATGTGTGTGTGTGCGCGCATGTGTGTGCGTGCTGACCTGTCCAAATCCCATGGGCTGCTGTTGCTGGTGCTGGAATGCAGTGATCTTCTGTGGCCGGTTGAGGAGGGGGATGGAGTGGTGCGGTTGACGGCCCGGGATACCTCGCCCTTTGAACTGGAAAGACTCTAAGACTGGAAGGAAGAGAGAAACAGAGAGCGAGACAACGAGAGAGATGGGGGGGGATGAAAGAGAGGGATGAGTTTAAACACAGACATCATGACAGGGCAGCAGCATCAACCCACAGAGACAGACAGTAGCGTTAAACCCTGACTGTAGTATCCATCAGTCATTGTGACAGTAGAGATGTTGCATGCTCACCACTGACTTCCACTGGGTTTGACCAAACACAGCTCTTTAACAAGTGCCATCTGTTCCCCAAGCATCATGTGGGTGTTTATAAATAGACTAGAACTGATCTGGGATCTTGTGAAGGGATGGAAGCCAAATGGGTAAGTAAGCTGGTTCGTATTCACAGTGGGGGTCATACCATTGGCTATAAATACCCCCCTAGTAGCACTAGAATAGCAAGTTGTGGCCTTTTCTGTGGGCTTTAGCTGGGGAGTGTTTCTGAATGTCAGCTATGGGAGGGGCCTGGCTGGGACATGAGAGGCCATAGGAGACAGTGTGATTTTCACTGAGGATTTATAAATGACCTATAAACAGGGACCTTAAAAAAGCCCAGCTCCAGGAACAGAGGGAGAAGACCACAGCTGTTATGAAGCCTACATATGACATACATAACCCCTCGGTAACACCCCACGAACGCATTCATAAACATCTAGGTGTTCATGACAGCCAGCGAACACAATGTGGCGCGTGTGCGCGTGTCTGGTTGTCATCCATGTCTATGAAGGCCTAAGTCAGGCTGTAAAGCATTCCAGGGGATGTTAAGCCTGTCATACGTAGCTTCATAAGCTCCAGATCCACACAGGTAGAATAAAGGATAGATTCAAAGAAAGGGCAGTCAACAAGAAGCCAGTTGCAACCAGATTAGACAGTCTACAGGAAACACAAGTCCACTCCAGAGGCCGAAGCCAAGAGGTCTGAGGTGAGAGGTCAGGGCTGGAGCCATAATCACCCGCGAGTACCTCTGTGCCCTATAAACGAGGAGTAATCCCACACCATGTGACCTGTGGAGCAGACATCATCAGCAGTGACGAGGTATCTGACCCGCTGTGACCCTGTTAGCCCTGTGTCCGTGTGTGTCCGATCACTGACAGTCCTGACAGATTAAGGTTACTACTGGGTTCCAGGTTCCAGTGTGTACTGTACATGTGACCTGCTGTGTTTTCTGCTGCCCTGTCTGCCCTGGGCAAGGTGTGTCTGTTGTGGTTACCTATGATGAGAGAACTGTGGCCACCTGTTCATGACTACTGAACCTGTTTGTTCAACCATAGGGCTGTGTGAACCAGGTGTGTCAAGTGCACGTCTAGGGTGAATCAGCCGGTTGTCTGTTTCCTGTGGGTGAATCAGGTGTCGTGTGTGTGTGTGTGTGTGTGTGTGTGTGTGTGTGTGTGTGTGTGTGTGTGTGTGTGTGTGTGTGTGTGTGTGTGTGTGTGTGTGTTAGATGCTTACTGGTGTTGCCTAGCGTCTCGTTGATGTGTGGGTGGGGGTTGTTATTCTGCACCCTCATGGGCGGCACCACCATGGTGCGCACCGCCGGCTTTCTGGGCTCCGTTACCGGGGCGACACACGCTACACGGGGCCCACGGTTCTGGTTGCCATCGGCGATGTAGCGTTGTTCGGTGAAGGGGTTGTTGCTAGGGCCAGAGGAGTCGGAAGAAGGCGAGCCGTCCACAATGTCACAACCGCTCTCCTGCTCGTCATCTGACATACTGTAACAGACCAGAGCAATCACACTCAGAGAGTATACATTCTATACTGTAACAGACCAGCGCAATCACACACACAGAGATTATACATTCTATACTGTAACAGACCAGAGCAATCACACACACACACACAGAGATTATACATTCTATACTGTAACAGACAAGAGCAATCACACACAGAGATTGGACATTCTATACTGTAACAGACAAGAGCAATCACACACAGAGATTGGACATTCTATACTGTAACAGACAAGAGCAATCCACACTCAGAAAGTATACATTCTATACTGTAACAGACAAGAGCAATCACACACAGAGATTGGACATTCTATACTGTAACAGACAAGAGCAATCACACACAGAGAGTATACATTCTATACTGTAACAGACAAGAGCAATCACACTCAGAAAGTATACATTCTATACTGTAACAGACAAGAGCAATCACACTCAGAAAGTAAACATTCTATACTGTAACAGACCAGAGCAATCACACTCAGAGAGTATACATTCTATACTGTAACAGACAAGAGCAATCATACACAGAAAGTATACATTTTATACTGTAACAGACAAGAGCAATCATACACAGAAAGTATACATTCTATACTGTAACAGACAAGAGCAATCACACAGAGATTAGACATTCTATACTGTAACAGACAAGAGCAATCACACACACACAGAGAGATTATACATTCTATACTGTAACAGACAAGAGCAATCACACACAGAGATTATACATTCTATACTGTAACAGACCAGAGCAATCACACACACACAGAGAGATTATACATTCTATACTGTAACAGACCAGAGCAATCACACACACACAGAGAGATTATACATTCTATACTGTAACAGACAAGAGCAATCACACTCAGAGATTATACATTCTATACTGTAACAGACCGGAGCAATCACACTCAGAAAGTATACATTCTATACTGTAACAGACCAGAGCAATCACACACACAGAGATTATACATTCTATACTGTAACAGACCGGAGCAATCACACACACAGAGATTATACATTCTATACTGTAACAGACAAGAGCAATCATATACAGAAAGTATACATTCTATACTGTAACAGACAAGAGCAATCATATACAGAAAGTATACATTCTATACTGTAACAGACAAGAGCAATCACACTCAGAAAGTATACATTCTATACTGTAACAGACAAGAGCAATCATATACAGAAAGTATACATTCTATACTGTAACAGACAAGAGCAATCACACACAGAGATTATACATTCTATAATGTAACAGACCGGAGCAATCACACACAGAGATTATACATTCTATACTGTAACAGACCAGAGCAATCATATACAGAAAGTATACATTCTATACTGTAACAGACAAGAGCAATCACACTCAGAAAGTATACATTCTATACTGTAACAGACAAGAGCAATCATATACAGAAAGTATACATTCTATACTGTAACAGACAAGAGCAATCACACACAGAGATTATACATTCTATAATGTAACAGACCGGAGCAATCACACACAGAGATTATACATTCTATACTGTAACAGACCAGAGCAATCACACTGTATGACAGGTGTAGGGGCAACATTTAGGTTAGGGCCCAACATGTATGTGTGCGGCTGTTGTCATTAGGTCATACCTGTTGGGGCGTTTGCAGGGTGAGGTGCTGGACTGGGCTGAGGCAGAGGAGCTGGTGCTGAGGGTGCTGTCTGGACTGCTGAGGGAACATACTCTCTCCATACTCACTGTGCTCTGACACGCCTCACACTCAGCACTGCCCTTACACCTGGGGGGAGGGGGAGAGAAAGAGAAACAGAAAGGGGGAGAGAAAGAGAAACAGAAAGGGGGGAGAAAGAAAAAGGGAGGGGGAGGAGAAGAGAGGGTTTTAGTTACAAGTTACATACAGAGTTTGAGAAGATAATGACTTCGATATTTGAAGAGACTGATTGTGGACTGTAGTGGATATTTGAAGAGACTGATTGTGGACTGTAGTGGATATTTGAAGAGACTGATTGTGGACTGTAGTGGATATTTGAAGAGACTGATTGTGGACTGTAGTGGATATTTGAAGAGACTGATTGTGGACTGTAGTGGATATTTGAAGAGACTGATTGTGGACTGTAGTGGATATTTGAAGAGACTGATTGTGGACGGTAGTGGATATTTGAAGAGACTGATTGTGGACTGTAGTGGATATTTGAAGAGACTGATTGTGGACTGTAGTGGATATTTGAAGAGACTGATTGTGGACTGATTGTGGACTGTAGTGGATATTTGAAGAGACGATTGTAGTGGATATTTGAAGAGACTGATTGTGGACGGTAGTGGATATTTGAAGAGACTGATTGTGGACTGTAGTGGATATTTGAAGAGACTGATTGTGGACGGTAGTGGATATTTGAAGAGACTGATTGTGGACGGTAGTGGATATTTGAAGAGACTGATTGTGGACTGTAGTGGATATTTGAAGAGACTGATTGTGGACTGTAGTGGATATTTGAAGAGACTGATTGTGGACTGTAGTGGATATTTGAAGAGACTGATTGTGGACTGTAGTGGATATTTGAAGAGACTGATTGTGGACTGTAGTGGATATTTGAAGAGACTGATTGTGGACTGTAGTGGATATTTGAAGAGACTGATTCTGGAGGAGCTTGAGAGTTACTTACTCCCCCAGTGAGTGTCTCCGTGTTCTCTCTTCCTCCTCCTCCTCTTCCTCATCACTGCTGATACTAATGACAGTAACAGTGGGGCTGGCCAGATCAGACATCACCATGGCCTGCCGCTGCTTACAAGAGACAGACTGCTCTTCAGAGTCTGAACCTGCCTTACAGCAGCGAGGCTCCTCCACCTGCTCCGGTTCAGGTTCCAGCTGTGCAGCTCGCCCCGCCTCTGGGAATCTATCCTCTGGGACATTCCTCGTGGTGTCGGCCATCTTTGGGGACTGGCATGCTGAGTTTTGGGTGTTGGTGTTGTAGGTGAAATTGCTGCCTCTAGGGAGAAATAAATGGCGGGAAGGTTTTTTAAATGATCAGATTGTGTGTGTGTGTGTGTGTGTGTGTGTGTGTGTGTGTGTGTGTGTGTGTGTACCTGTTAAAGCAGGGCTTGTTTCTCTTGTTTGCAGAGGGCTGTGGCCACACCACGTGAGCGATGCCTATGCTGATTGGCTGGTGGGCAGACATGGTCATCTGGTTGGTTAAGAACGGCTGATGGTGGTGGGGCATCATAGAGCTGTATTGGTTGCCATGGGGACGCACCTTCCTGCAAATGACAATACGGGGTAACGAGCCAAAGGTTATTATCTATATTAGAGACTGAACTGACTGATCTCACTCGCCTGCTTCAAAGGAGAGGCATGTGACTCATTCTCCATCAGTTTGCCAGACAGCCATCACACTGTGTCCTATATTCTCAGAGAAGTCCTTGTCAAGGGTAGAAGAGCATAGCAACAAAACAGACTGACAGACAATGCAGTTTCAAAAAATTCATTTGGAGCTTCCCTATTGGCTCCCTACGGAGAAAAAAATGAATGAGTTACTGACGGTCGCTAAAGAGCACAGACAGTCAACAGCTGACAGACAGCACTCACCCCCATTCTCCCAGTCTCTGTGGGCCTGCCACAGTGTCAGACGCCATGGTGGCTGGTGGGGGCGCCATTGAAGTCACCTGCTGCCAGGCGGGCACCAGGATCTGCTGGGGGCGGTTAGACCAGGTCTGCTGCAAGGGAGAGGAACACCGTTTCCATGGTTTCTATAGCTATCTAAACTTATTCATTCCGTGGTATAGAGGGGCAGGTAGCCTAGTGGTTAGAGCGTTAGGCCAGTAACTGAAAGATTGCTGGATCGAATCCCCGAGGTGACAAGGTAAAAATCTGTAGTCCTGCCCGAGCAAGGCAGTTAACCCACTGTTCCCCGGGTGCCGGAGACATGGATGACGATTAAGGCAGCCCCCCACACCTCTCTGATTCAGTGGGGTTGGGTTAAGTTGAACGTATTCAACTGAAATTCAACATTTCAGTTGAATACATTCAAAACAACCCCAGCACAAATGCATCCAGGCTGTGTCTTGCTGATTCTCCTTCACAGTCAGTTTCTCTGTTGGTCTGAATCACTCAATCACAGCTGGCCCGAATACTATGGACTCTCTCCCGCTCCCCCCTCTCTTCTCGTTACCTGTGTGATGAGCCCAGGTCTGATCTGTAGGGGCTGGATGGAGGGAGCTTGGGTGACCAGAGGCACAGCAGTCTCCATGCGTACGGAGAAGCCCTGAGGCTTGGCCGTGTTAGTGGGGATTCCTGGAGGACCGGAAAGGGAAACATGTGTTCCACAGTAAGTCCAAGTCAGTAGATTTTGCTATAGAGGTGGATGGAAAGGAGGGAGAAAGAGAGGGGGGGGAAGAGAGGAGGGGGGGAGAAGAGAGGGGGAGAGAGAGAGGAGAGAAAGAGAGAAGAGGGGGGGAGAAAGAGAGAAGAGAGGGAGGGGGAGGAAAGAAGAGAAGAGAGGAGAGAAAGAGAGGAGAGAAAGAGAGAAGAGAGGAGGGGGGGAGAAAGAGAGAAGAGAGGAGGGGGGAGGAGAAAGAGAGAAGAGAGGAGGGGGGAGGAGAAAGAGAGAAGAGAGGAGGGGGAGGAGAAAAGAGAGAGAGAGAGAGAAGAGAGAGAAAGAGAGAAGAGGGGGGGAGGAGAAAGAGAGAAGAGGAGGGGGAGGAGAAAAGAGAGAGAGAGGAGGGGGGAGGAGAAAGAGAGAAGAGAGGAGGGGGGAGGAGAAAGAGAGAAGAGAGGAGGGGGGAGGAGAAAGAGAAGAGAGGAGGAGAAAGAGAGAAGAGGGGAGGGGGGAGGAGAAAGAGAGAAGAGAGGAGGGGGGAGGAGAAAGAGAGAAGAGAGGAGGGGGGGAGAAAGAGAGAAGAGAGGAGGGGGGAGGAGAAAGAGAGAAGAGAGGAGGGGGGAGGAGAAAGAGAGAAGAGAGGAGGGGGGAGGAGAAAGAGAGAAGAGAGGAGGGGGAGGAGAAAGAGAGAAGAGAGGAGGGGGGAGGAGAAAGAGAGAAGAGAGGAGGGGGAGGGAAAGAGAAGAGAGAGAGGGGGAGAAAGAGAAGAGAGAGAGAGAGAAGAGGAGAGAAAGAGAGAGAGGAGGGGGAGGAGAAAGAGAGAAGAGAGGAGGGGAGGAGAAAGAGAGAGAGGAGGAGGGGAGGAGAAAGAGAGAAGAGAGGAGGGGGAGGAGAAAGGAGAGAACAGAGAGAGCCCCAGGGGGAGAGAAAGAGAGAAGAGAGGAGGGGGAGGAGAAAGAGAGAAGAGAGGAGGGGGGAGGAGAAAGAGAGAAGAGAGGAGGGGGGAGGAGAAAGAGAAGAGAGGAGGGGGGGGGGAGAAAGAGAGAAGAGAGGAGGGGGGAGGAGAAAGAGAGAAGAGAGGAGGGGGAGGAGAATATTAAGAAGTCATACCCTGCATCGTTGGGGGGCACAGGATGAGTGCCTGTTGAAATGAGTCGCTGCAGCCAAACTGGCCATTTCCTGTTTGGACCGGTATCCCAGGGTGCATCACTGAGGGGGCAGAGGGGGCTAAAGCCTGAAGACAAGACAGAGACATGAGCCCCCTGACATCTACTACAGAAACTAATGGGTTAGATCAACACAGAGACATGAGCCCCCTGACATCTACTACAGAAACTAATGGGTTAGATCAACACAGAGACATGAGCCCCCTGACATCTACTACAGAAACTAATGGGTTAGATCAACACAGAGACATGAGCCCCCTGACATCTACTACAGAAACTAATGGGTTAGATCAACACAGAGACATGAGACATCTACTACAGAAACTAATGGGTTAGATCAACACAGAGACATGAGCCCCTGACATCTACTACAGAAACTAATGGGTTAGATCAACACAGAGACATGAGCACCCTGACATCTACTACAGAAACTAATGGGTTAGATCAACACAGAGACATGAGCCCCCTGACATCTACTACAGAAACTAATGGGTTAGATCAACACAGAGACATGAGCCCCTGACATCTACTACAGAAACTAATGGGTTAGATCAACACAGAGACATGAGCCCCCTGACATCTACTACAGAAACTAATGGGTTAGATCAACACAGAGACATGAGCCCCCTGACATCTACTACAGAAACTAATGGGTTAGATCAACACAGAGACATGAGCCCCCTGACATCTACTACAGAAACTAATGGGTTAGATCAACACAGAGACATGAGCCCCCTGACATCTACTACAGAAACTAATGGGTTAGATCAACACAGAGACATGAGCCCCCTGACATCTACTACAGAAACTAATGGGTTAGATCAACACAGAGACATGAGCCCCCTGACATCTACTACAGAAACTAATGGGTTAGATCAACACAGAGACATGAGCCCCCTGACATCTACTACAGAAACTAATGGGTTAGATCAACACAGAGACATGAGCCCCCTGACATCTACTACAGAAACTAATGGGTTAGATCAACACAGAGACATGAGCTCCCTGACATCTACTACAGAAACTAATGGGTTAGACAACACAGAGAGAAGAAACTAATGGGTTAGATCAACACAGAGACATGAGCCCCCTGACATCTACTACAGAAACTAATGGGTTAGATCAACACAGAGACATGAGCCCGCTGACATCTACTACAGAAACTAATGGGTTAGATCAACACAGAGACATGAGCCCCTGACATCTACTACAGAAACTAAACTGGGTTAGATCAACACAGAGACATGAGCCCCCTGACATCTACTACAGAAACTAATGGGTTAGATCAACACAGAGACATGAGCCCCCTGACATCTACTACAGAAACTAATGGGTTAGATCAACACAGAGACATGAGCCCCTGACATCTACTACAGAAACTAATGGGTTAGATCAACACAGAGACATGAGCCCCTGACATCTACTACAGAAACTAATGGGTTAGATCAACACAGAGACATGAGCCCCTGACATCTACTACAGAAACTACAGAAATGGGTTAGATCAACACAGAGACATGAGCCCCCTGACATCTACTACAGAAACTAATGGGTTAGATCAACACAGAGACATGAGCCCCCTGACATCTACTACAGAAACTAATGGGTTAGATCAACACAGAGACATGAGCCCCTGACATCTACTACAGAAACTAATGGGTTAGATCAACACAGAGACATGAGCCCCTGACATCTACTACAGAAACTAATGGGTTAGATCAACACAGAGACATGAGCCCCCTGACATCTACTACAGAAACTAATGGGTTAGATCAACACAGAGACATGAGCCCCCTGACATCTACTACAGAAACTAATGGGTTAGATCAACACAGAGACATGAGCCCCCTGACATCTACTACAGAAACTAATGGGTTAGATCAACACAGACCGTCTATCAACAGGGATTTCATCAGCACAACATAAGGGGAATTGTGCCTCAATAACAATTTTCATAAAGAAAGTGTTTCTGAGAAAAAAATAAGGAAAAAATAGCAGAACTTTGACTCTCCATAATTAAAAACCTCCTAGTGTAAGTCTTGACAGATTCCAACATATAATCTGCATTAGCCTCACATCCCCAGTAGATGGCGACCTGCCTGTCTGGAGTCTGAGCCAAACAGCAGTGCCGTATGCACCAAGAATAGAGTAAGAGTACAGATCTAGGATCTGTCCATATAATCATATTATTCAATAATTTAAAAGGCAAAGCTGATCCTAGATCAGCAGTCCTTCTCCGACACTTTATGAATAAACAAAGAACAGAGCAGGAGCATGTGGTTCAGAGGTCACTGCTCTGACCTCTTGTGCCCGGCCTACAATATTGAATCCAGGGAATTAGAGCAGGGCTGAATCCAACATGATCAAAGGTCTGGAAAGTCCAATAAAAAAAGTTGACACAGAACAGGGAGCAGCCCCCCCCATTACACATGACAGTCAACACAAAGCATTCTGAGAGGTGAATACTGGGAGATCTGGTGCATTTTCCCACCAAATACTTCCTGGAACTGGAACCAATCAAAGTTCACCTACATCAGAGCGGATGTGTTTTACACACACAAGGCTTTCCTAGAGACCACCCATTCTGTTTCCCCCCCAGGGGTAAATACTGAACACAAATGCACTAGAATTAAGGATGTGTCGATACATCAACTTGATTCAATTGGGCTTGTGGTATATGAGGTTCAGACGCCATCACCTTCACATTGTACCAACAGTTGATATGAGAATGGACTTCTAATGTATTGACAAAGATGGACTTGTATTTCCAGAAATAGCTGGTTGGTATTTAGAATAACAAAGTGAAAACATGACAGTATTAGGCCAGTTGAACTCATCTGTCTAATAGGATCAGATGGCTCCAAACTTCAACCATCTCTCCTCAGCAACACAACGCACCCGCGCTGTTGCCATGACGTAGCCTACGTAACGTCCTGGCGTCGCCACGACAGCGAAGGTGAACGGCTACAGTTCCACGTGAGGACGAGGGGGGCGATAAAGCCCCATGTCATCCACTCCGACCATCTGGAGGTCTGGGTAAGGGGAAAACACGCCTTGGTCTAGCTGTTTCTCAAATGAAGACTTGTCTGATAAAACTGTCTCCATTCAAATCTAATATGAAGTCTAACAGCTCTAGCAGTGGTACATTGTCATATAGCCGTCTATTCATATAAACGGAAATGTTTTCCCTCCATGTGACGGCTACTGTATTGATGTGGTGAAGCTACTTACTTGGTTGTGGATGGTGGCCATCTTGCTGAAGGGCCCGGTCAGGTTAACTGTGGTTGTGGTGGTGGTCACCGGTCTGATGAAGGGGGCTTTGTTCCGGTTGAGCGTGTCGTAAGGACCGGGACGAGAGCGGGTAACGTCCATGATGTGGAAACATGATTTGACACTGATGGAGAGAGGAAAGGAGGGGGTTGGAGTTATTTTCATCACAGTACAGCAGGCCCCAGCTATTCTTTATGCTTGTCCTCCTTTTACAAATAACTAAATGTTTCATCATCTCTTCTCTACGAAAAGGTCAACCCGCCTGAAAGACAGTGGGGGAAACTCACTGGTTGCTATGGGGGAAGTCGAGCAGGTGTTGCATGGACATAAAGGAGTGGCTGAGCGCCTCAGCGGGGGCGATCCTCTTCTCCGCATCGATCCACAACATCCTCTTCAGCAGGCCTACAAACTCTCTTCGGTCCACCTTCTCTGCCAACAGGTCACTACCTTCCAGATTCATCACCAAGTTGACCTGGGAGAGAGAGGCAGGTCAGGGCTCAGGAGAACTGGTCATCTGTTATCTTTCCCAGTGTTTGTGTCCATTTCATCTGGAGCCTCAGAAAGTTTTAAACCAGCTTTACAAGTCAAGGGAGACTTGTTTAAGGGACAAACAGTATAAACAGTATAAACAGTCACTATGCTGGAATAATCCTTTCCTAAATTAAAAATACCAGACATTTTGCAGAAGTTTATCAAATGTGAAAACATCAAACCAACCATTGTGATAAGTGGAACGATGAGGCATTTTTCATATCTACATCCCCCGTCTCTACACATCTATATCACCCCCCAGTCTCTACACATCTACGCCCCCCAGTCTCTACACATCCACGCCCCCAGTCTCTACACATCCACGCCCCCAGTCTCTACACATCTACACACGCCCCCAGTCTCTACACATCCACGCCCCCAGTCTCTACACATCCACGCCCCCCCCAGTCTCTACACATCTACGCCCCCAGTCTCTACACATCTACGTCGTCATCCCCCCAGTCTCTACGTCGTCACCCCCAGTCTCTACGTCGTCACCCCCAGTCTCTACGTCGTCACCCCCAGTCTCTACGTCGTCACCCCCAGTCTCACGTCGTCACCCCCAGTCTCTACGTCGTCACCCCCAGTCTCTACGTCGTCACCCCCCAGTCTCTACGTCGTCACCCCCAGTCTCTACGTCGTCACCCCCCAGTCTCCACGTCGTCACCCCCAGTCTCTACGTCGTCACCCCCAGTCTCTACGTCGTCACCCCCAGTCTCTACGTCGTCATTCCCAGTCTCTACGTCGTCACCCCCAGTCTCCACGTCGTCACCCCCAGTCTCTACGTCGTCATCTCCAGTCTCCACGTCGTCATCCCGTCTCTACGTCATCCCACGTCATCCCCCGTCTCTACGTCGCCCCCGCCTCTCCGTCATCCCCGTCTCTACGTCATCCCCCCCGTCTCTACACATCTACGTCATCCCCCGTCTCTACGTCATCCCCCGTCTCTACCATCAGTCTCGTCATCCCCGTCTCGTCATCCCCCCGTCTCTACGTCATCCCCCGTCTCTACACATCTACGTCATCCCCCGTCTACGTCATCCCCCCGTCTCTCCCCCCGTCATCCCCGTCTCTACACATCTACGTCGCGTCCCCCGTCTCTACGTCATCCCCCCGTCTCCACGTCATCCCCCGTCTCTACGTCATCCCCCCATCTCACGTCATCCCCCGTCTCTACGTCATCCCCCGTCTCTACACATCTACGTCGCGTCGCCCCCCCGCCTCACGTCATCCCCCCGCCTCTCGTCATCCCCTCGTCTCTACGTCATCCCCCCGTCTCTACGTCATCCCCCCGTCTCTCGTCATCCCCCCGTCTCTACGTCATCCCCCGTCTCTACGTCATCCCCCGTCTCTACACATCTACGTCCGTCATCCCTCCCCCGTCTCTACGTCATCCCCCCGTCTCTCGTCATCCCCCCCGTCCCCCTCTCTACATCATCCCCGTCTCTACGTCATCCCCCGTCTCTACACATCTACGTCCCCCCATCTCTACGTCACACACCCCCCCCCAACTCAAAAAAACATCAGCAGGGAAATGTTCAACCCATGATCTCATTATCAGGGAATTTCCAGCTGTGGTTTCACCGAGGCATGACTTTCAAACTAAGTGTTGGGTGCTGAACCTTAGCATGTCACTTAGCATATGACTAGAGATGTGACAATGGGGTTTTTCCAGCAATGAGATGTACGTACATGTTCTAGCTTTTTCAGTCAAACAGCTGAAGGTGAACTTCCTCTCTCTCAGATCTACGGCCCCATGTCATCTAACCATCTGACCATGGGCTTCCTGAGTAGAGACTCATCAACACGGTCTAGTTAGAACAGCGGAAGGTGTCCACATCCTGTGGAACAAGACTTACGTGCGCCATGTCATCCAAACAGTTGAAGATGTACTTCCTTGCTTCCTTCGATTTCATCCCCGTCTCGGTCTCATGCTCATCAGTCGACTGGAGAGACAGGAGGAGAGAGAGAGACAGGAGGAGAGAGAGAGACAGGGGGAGAAAGAGAGAGACAGGGAGAGAGAGACAGGGGGAGAGAGACAGGGAGACAGGGGGAGAGACAGGGAGAGAGAGAGAGAGGGAGAGAAAGAGAGAGAGCGAGACAGGGGGAGAAAGAGAGAGAGCGAGACAGGGGAGAGAGAGAGAGCGAGACAGGGGAGAAAGAGAGAGAGCGAGACAGGGGGAGAAAGAGAGAGAGCGAGACAAGGGGAGAAAGAGAGAGAGCGAGACAGGGGGAGAAAGAGAGAGAGCGAGACAAGGGGAGAAAGAGAGAGAGCGAGGGGGAGAAAGAGAGAGAGCGAGACAGGGGAGAAAGAGAGAGAGCGAGACAAGGGGAGAAAGAGAGAGAGCGAGACAAGGGGAGAAAGAGAGAGAGCGAGACAAGGGGAGAAAGAGAGAGAGCGAGACAGGGGGAGAAAGAGAGAGAGCGAGACAGGGGGAGAAAGAGAGAGAGCGAGACAGGGGGAGAAAGGTTCAAGCGGTGAAAAAGAGGATGCTTGTGTTGGGGTTTTCTTCTCTGGTGGGAGAATGTTTGGTGATGGTGAGATAATATGAAGGTTTGTTTTCAGTGAGGGCTAGGAGGTGTGTGTTTTGGTGGAGAGGAGCGAAAGAGGAGGGGTCAGTGTATGGAATGGTTGAGAGAGGGTGCTGGGGGGGGGTTCTGCTGGAGATGTCTTTTGGGCTTAGGGGTCCTTCTTACTTTCAATCGCCATGCTGAGTAGGGGGAGTCAGACTCCCTGCAGAAGAACCGTGCCGTCTTCGTCCCCACATTCAACAGATGCTCCCCAGGCAAACCCTGCGTCTGAGAAATGTAGCGAATCTGTGAAAAGAGGAAGAGAGGGACAAACAAAGACGTGAATAGACCGAGCAAGAGAGATAGAAGAGAAAGACACGTGGATAGACTGAGCAAGAGAGATAGAAGAGAAAGACACGTGGATAGACCGAGCAAGAGAGAAGAGAAAGACACGTGGATAGACTGAGCAAGAGAGATAGAAGAGAAAGACACGTGGATAGACCGAGCAAGAGAGATAGAAGAGAAAGACACGTGGATAGACTGAGCAAGAGAGATAGAAGAGAAAGACACGTGGATAGACTGAGCAAGAGAGATAGAAGAGAAAGACACGTGGATAGAGCAAGAGAGATAGAAGAGAAAGACACGTGGATAGACCGCAAGAGAGATAGAAGAGAAAGACACGTGGATAGACCGAGCAAGAGAGATAGAAGAGAAAGACACGTGGATAGACTGAGCAAGAGAGATAGAAGAGAAAGACACGTGGATAGACCGAGCAAGAGAGATAGAAGAGAAAGACACGTGGATAGACTGAGCAAGAGAGATAGAAGAGAAAGACACGTGGATAGACTGAAAGAAAGACACGTGGATAGACTGACAGAAGAGAAAGAAAGACACGTGGATAGACTGAGCAAGAGAGATAGAAGAGAAGACACGTGGATAGAGGGGAGCAAGAGAGATAGAAGAGAAAGACACTGGATAGACCAGAGAAGAACATTCCCTGAGATGACTGACAGAAGAAAGACATTCCCTGGATAGACTGAGCAAGAGAGAAGGGAAAGACACGTGGATAGACTGAGCAAGAGAGATAGAAGAGAAAGACACGTGGATAGATGACTGCTAGACAGAAGGGAAAGATGAGAAGAGAAAGAACACGTGGATAGACAGAGAAAGAGAGATAGAAGAGGGGAAAGACACGTGGATAGACTGAGCTGTAAGAGAATAGGGAAAGACACGTGGATTCCCTGAAAGACATGGATAGAAAGAACAAAGAGATAGAAGGGGAAAGACACGTGGATAGACCGAGCAAGAGAGATGAAAGACACGTATAGACTGAGCAAGAGAGATAACAGAAAGAACAGACCTGTATGCTATGACTAAGAGAAGAAGAGAAAGACCGTGGATAGATGAGCTAAAGAGAGAAAGACATTCCCTGATGATGAAGAACAGAAGGGAAGAGATAACAGAAGTGGATAGACTGATGCAAGAGAGATAGAAGAGAAAGACACTGTGGATAGACTAACAGAGCAAGAGAGATAGAAGAAGAAAGACACGTGGCTAGACTGAACAGAAGGGGAAAGAACAGATAGATAACAGAAGGGGAAAGCAAGAGAGATGAAGAGAAAGAAGTGGATAGATTCCCGTAGCATGAGAGAGAAGGGGAAAGAACATTCCCTGTATGCTATGACTAACAGAAGGGGAGAAAGAACGTGGATACATTCCCTGTATGCTATGATTCCCTGCAAGACAGAAGAGAAAGACATGTGGATGACTGTAACAGAAGAAAGAAAGTATGCTATGACTGTAACATGTGGAAAGGCTAGACTGTAACAGAAGAGAAAGAACATTCTAGACCGAGTAAGAGAAGAGAAAGACCTGTGGATAGCTAGAGAAGAGAAAGACATGTGGATAGACAACAGAAGAGAGATAGAAGAGAAAGACACGTGGATAGACCTGTATGCTATGAGAACAGAAGAGAAAGACACGTGGATAGACGAGCAAGAGAAGAGAAAGACACGTGTATATGACCGAGCAAGTAAGAGAAGAGAAAGACATTGTGGATAGATGACTGTAAGAGAGACAGGAGAAAGACATGTGGATAGACTGTAAGCAAGAGAGATAGAAGAGAAAGACACGTGGATAGACTGAGCAGAAGAAGAGAAAGAACACTGTGGCTATGACAGAGAGAAGAAAAGACATGTGGATCCCTGTAGCAAGAGAGATAGAAGAGAAAGACACATGGATAGACTGAGCAAGAGAGATAGAAGAGAAAGACTGTATGCTATGCTATGACTGTAACAAGAAGAGATAGAAGAGAGAAAGACCGTGGATAGACTATGACAAGAGAAAGATAGAGAAAGAACATTCCCTGTATGACTGAGCAAACAGAAGAAGGAAAGAACATTCCCTGTATGCAAGAGAGATAGAAGAAGGGAAAGACACATTAGACCTGTATGCAAGACTGAGATAGAAGAGAAAGACATTCCGTATGGATAGACTGAGCAAGAGAGATGCTATGACTGTAACAGAAGAGAAAGACACGTGGATAGAAGATAGAAAGAAAGACACCTGGATAGACTGACAGAAGGGAGAAAGAACATTCCCTGTATAGATGACTAACAGAAGGAGAAAGACACGTGGATAGACTAACAGAAGAAAGAACATTCCCTGTATGCTATGACTGTAACAGAAGGGGAAAGAACACTGTATGCTATGACAACAGAAGGGGAAAGAACATTCCCTGTATGCTATGAACACTGATAGACAGAAGAAGGGAAAGAACATTCCCTGTATGCTATGACTGTAACAGAAGGGGAAAGAACATTCCCTGTATGCTATGACTGTAACAGAAGGGGAAAGAACATTCCCTGTATGCTATGACTGTAACAGAAGGGGAAAGAACATTCCCTGTATGCTATGATGAACAGAAGGGGAAAGAAAACATGATGCTATGTAACAGAAGGGAAAGAACATTCCCTGTATGCTATGACTGTAACAGAAGGGGAAAGAACATTCCCTGTATGCTATGACTGTAACAGAAGGGGAAAGAACATTCCCTGTATGCTATGATGTAACAGAAGGGGAAAGAACATGACTATGACTGTAACAGAAGGGGAAAGAACATTCCCTGTATGCTATGACTGTAACAGAAGGGGAAAGAACATTCCCTGTATGCTATGACTGTAACAGAAGGGGAGAGAACATTCCCTGTATGCTATGACTGTAACAGAAGGGGAAATAACATTCCCTGTATACTATGACTGTAACAGAAGGGGAAAGAACATTCCCTGTATGCTATGACTGTAACAGAAGAGGAAAGAACATTCCCTGTATGCTATGACTGTAACAGAAGGGGAAAGAACATTCCCTGTATGCTATGACTGTAACAGAAGAGGAAAGAACATTCCCTGTATGCTATGACTGTAACAGAAGGGGAAAGAACATTCCCTGTATGCTATGACTGTAACAGAAGGGGAAAGAACATTCCCTGTATGCTATGACTGTAACAGAAGGGGAAAGAACATTCCCTGTATGCTATGACTGTAACAGAAGGGGAAAGAACATTCCCTGTATGCTATGACTGTAACAGAAGGGGAAAGAACATTCCCTGTATGCTATGACTGTAACAGAAGGAAAGAACAATGCTGTAACAGAAGGGAGAAAGAACATTCCCTGTATGCTATGACTGTAACAGAAGGGGAAAGAACAGAACATTCCCTGTATGCTATGACTGTAACAGAAGGGAAAGAACATTCCCTGTATGCTATGACTGTAACAGAAGGGGAAAGAACATTCCCTGTATGCTATGACTGTAACAGAAGGGGAAAGAACATTCCCTGTATGCTATGACTGTAACAGAAGGGGAAAGAACATTCCCTGTATGCTATGACTGTAACAGAAGGGGAAAGAACATTCCCTGTATGCTATGACTGTAACAGAAGGGGAAAGAACATTCCCTGTATGCTATGACTGTAACAGAAGGGGAAAGAACATTCCCTGTATGCTATGACTGTAACAGAAGGGGAAAGAACATTCCCTGCTATGACTAGGGGAAAGAACACTGTGAACAGAAGGGGAAAGAACATTCCCTGTATGCTATGACTGTAACAGAAGGGGAAAGAACATTCCCTGTATGCTATGACTGTAACAGAAGGGGAAAGAACATTCCCTGTATGCTATGACTGTAACAGAAGGGGAAAGAACATTCCCTGTAACAGAAGGGAAAGAACATTCCCTGTATGCTATGACTGTAACAGAAGGGGAAAGAACATTCCCTGTATGCTATGACTGTAACAGAAGGGGAAAGAACATTCCCTGTATGCTATGACTAACAGAAGGGGAAAGAACATTCCCTGTATGCTATGACTGTAACAGAAGGGGAAAGAACATTCCCTGTATGCTATGACTGTAACAGAAGGGGAAAGAAATTCCCTGTATGCTATTAACAGAAGGGGAAAGAACATTCCCTGTATGCTATGACTGTAACAGAAGGGGAAAGAACATTCCCTGTATGCTATGACTGTAACAGAAGGGGAAAGAACATTCCCTGTATGCTATGACTGTAACAGAAGGGGAAAGAACATTCCCTGTATGCTATGACTGTAACAGAAGGGAAAGAACATTCCCTGTATGCTATGACTGTAACAGAAGGGGAAAGAACACAGATGAGGGGAAAGAACATTCCCTGTATGCTATGACTGTAACAGAAGAGGAAAGAACATTCCCTGTATGCTATGACTGTAACAGAAGGGGAAAGAACATTCCCTGTATGCTATGACTGTAACAGAAGGGGAAAGAACATTCCCTGTATGCTATGACTGTAACAGAAGGGGAAAGAACATTCCCTGTATGCTATGACTAACAGAAGGGGAAAGAACATTCCCTGTATGCTATGACTGTAACAGAAGGGGAAAGAACATTCCCTGTATGCTATGACTGTAACAGAAGGGGAAAGAACATTCCCTGTATGCTGTAACAGAAGGGGAAAAGAACATTCCCTGACTGTAACAGAAGGGAAAGAACATTCCCTGTATGCTATGACTGTAACAGAAGGGGAAAGAACATTCCCTGTATGTAACTATGACTGTAACAGACTGTAACAGGGGAAAGAACATTCCCTGTATGCTATGACTGTAACAGAAGGGGAAAGAACATTCCCTGTATGCTATGACTGTAACAGAAGGGGAAAGAACATTCCCTGTATGCTATGACTGTAACAGAAGGGGAAAGAACATTCCCTGTATGCTATGACTGTAACAGAAGGGGAAAGAACATTCCCTGTATGCTATGACTGTAACAGAAGGGGAAAGAACATTCCCTGTATGCTATGACTGTAACAGAAGGGGAAAGAACATTCCCTGTATGCTATGACTGTAACAGAAGGGGAAAGAACATTCCCTGTATGCTATGACTGTAACAGAAGGGGAAAGAACATTCCCTGTATGCTATGACTGTAACAGAAGGGGAAAGAACATTCCCTGTATGCTATGACTGTAACAGAAGGGGAAAGAACATTCCCTGTATGCTATGACTGTAACAGAAGGGGAAAGAACATTCCCTGTATGCTATGACTGTAACAGAAGGGGAAAGAACATTCCCTGTATGCTATGACTGTAACAGAAGGGGAAAGAACATTCCCTGTATGCTATGACTGTAACAGAAGGGGAAAGAACATTCCCTGTATGCTATGACTGTAACAGAAGGGGAAAGAACATTCCCTGTATGCTATGACTGTAACAGAAGGGGAAAGAACATTCCCTGTATGCTATGACTGTAACAGAAGGGGAAAGAACATTCCCTGTATGCTATGACTGTAACAGAAGGGGAAAGAACATTCCCTGTATGCTATGACTGTAACAGAAGGGGAAAGAACATTCCCTGTATGCAGAAGGGGAAAGAACATGACTGACTGTAACAGAAGGGGAAAGAACATTCCCTGTATGCTATGACTGTAACAGAAGGGGAAAGAACATTCCCTGTATGCTATGACTGTAACAGAAGGGGAAAGAACATTCCCTGTATGCTATGACTGTAACAGAAGGGGAAAGAACATTCCCTGTATGCTATGACTGTAACAGAAGGGGAAAGAACATTCCCTGTATGCTATGACTGTAACAGAAGGGGAAAGAACATTCCCTGTATGCTATGACTGTAACAGAAGGGGAAAGAACATTCCCTGTATGCTATGACTGTAACAGAAGGGGAAAGAACATTCCCTGTATGCTATGACTGTAACAGAAGGGGAAAGAACATTCCCTGTATGCTATGACTGTAACAGAAGGGGAAAGAACATTCCCTGTATGCTATGACTGTAACAGAAGGGGAAAGAACATTCCCCTATGACTGTAACAGAAGGGGAAAGAACATTCCCTGTATGCTATGACTGTAACAGAAGGGGAAAGAACATTCCCTGTATGCTATGACTGTAACAGAAGGGGAAAGAACATTCCCTGTATGCTATGACTGTAACAGAAGGGGAAAGAACATTCCCTGTATGCTATGACTGTAACAGAATGGGGAAAGAACATTCCCTGTATGCTATGACTGTAACAGAAGGGGAAAGAACATTCCCTGTATGCTATGACTGTAACAGAAGGGGAAAGAACATTAACAGAAGGGGAAAGAACATTCCCTGTATGCTATGACTGTAACAGAAGGGGAAAGAACATTCCCTGTATGCTATGACTGTAACAGAAGGGGAAAGAACATTCCCTGTATGCTATGACTGTAACAGAAGGGGAAAGAACATTCCCTGTATGCTATGACTGTAACAGAAGGGGAAAGAACATTCCCTGTATGCTATGACTGTAACAGAAGGGGAAAGAACATTCCCTGTATGCTATGACTGTAACAGAAGGGGAAAGAACATTCCCTGTATGAACTATGACTGTAACAGAAGGGGAAAGAACATTCCCTGTATGCTATGACTGTAACAGAAGGGGAAAGAACATTCCCTGTATGCTATGACTGTAACAGAAGGGGAAAGAACATTCCCGTATGCTATGACTGTAACAGAAGGGGAAAGAACATTCCCTGTATGCTATGACTGTAACAGAAGGGGAGAGAACATTCCCTGTATGCTATGACTGTAACAGAAGGGGAAAGAACATTCCCTGTATGCTATGACTGTAACAGAAGGGGAAAGAACATTCCCTGTATGCTATGACTGTAACAGAAGGGGAAAGAACATTCCCTGTATGCTATGACTGTAACAGAAGGGGAAAGAACATTCCCTGTATGCTATGACTGTAACAGAAGGGGAAAGAACATTCCCTGTATGCTATGACTGTAACAGAAGGGGAAAGAACATTCCCTGTATGCTATGACTGTAACAGAAGGGGAAAGAACATTCCCTGTATGCTATGACTATGTACTATGACTGTAACAGAAGGGGAAAGAACATTCCCTGTATGCTATGACTGTAACAGAAGGGGAAAGAACATTCCCTGTATGCTATGACTGTAACAGAAGGGGAAAGAACATTCCCTGTATGCTATGACTGTAACAGAAGGGGAAAGAACATTCCCTGTATGCTATGACTGTAACAGAAGGGGAAAGAACATTCCCTGTATGCTATGACTGTAACAGAAGGGGAAAGAACATTCCCTGTATGCTATGACTGTAACAGAAGGGGAAAGAACATTCCCTGTATGCTATGACTGTAACAGAAGGGGAAAGAACATTCCCTGTATGCTATGACTGTAACAGAAGGGGAAAGGGACTGTAACAGAAGGGGAAAGAACATTCCCTGTATGCTATGACTGTAACAGAAGGGGAAAGAACATTCCCTGTATGCTATGACTGTAACAGAAGTAACAGAAGGGGAAAGAACATTCCCTGTATGCTATGACTGTAACAGAAGGGGAAAGAACATTCCCTGTATGCTATGACTGTAACAGAAGGGGAAAGAACATTCCCTGTATGCTATGACTGTAACAGAAGGGGAAAGAACATTCCCTGTATGCTATGACTGTAACAGAAGGGGAAAGAACATTCCCTGTATGCTATGACTGTAACAGAAGAAGGGGAAAGAACATTCCCTGTATGCTATGACTGTAACAGAAGGGGAAAGAACATTCCCTGTATGCTATGACTGTAACAGAAGGGGAAAGAACATTCCCTGTATGCTAACAGAAGGGGAAAGAACATTCCCTGTATGCTATGACTGTAACAGAAGGGAAAGAACATTCCCTGTATGCTATGACTGTAACAGAAGGGGAAAGAACATTCCCTGTATGCTATGACTGTAACAGAAGGGGAAAGAACATTCCCTGTATGTATGACTAACAGAAGGGGAAAGAACATTCCCTGTATGCTATGACTGTAACAGAAGGGGAAAGAACATTCCCTGTATGCTATGACTGTAACAGAAGGGGAAAGAACATTCCCTGTATGCTATGACTGTAACAGAAGGGGAAAGAACATTCCCTGTATGCTATGACTGTAACAGAAGGGGAAAGAACATTCCCTGTATGCTATGACTGTAACAGAAGGGGAAAGAACATTCCCTGTATGCTATGACTGTAACAGAAGGGGAAAGAACATTCCCTGTATGCTATGACTGTAACAGAAGGGGAAAGAACATTCCCTGTATGCTATGACTGTAACAGAAGGGGAAAGAACATTCCCTGTATGCTATGACTGTAACAGAAGGGGAAAGAACATTCCCTGTATGCTATGACTGTAACAGAAGGGGAAAGAACATTCCCTGTATGCTATGACTGTAACAGAAGGGGAAAGAACATTC
This sequence comes from Oncorhynchus keta, assembly GCF_023373465.1. Taxonomy (NCBI): domain Eukaryota; kingdom Metazoa; phylum Chordata; class Actinopteri; order Salmoniformes; family Salmonidae; genus Oncorhynchus; species Oncorhynchus keta. Next base: position 179,113 of record NW_026290979.1, read on the forward strand.
CCTGTATGCTATGACTGTAACAGAAGGGGAAAGAAACATGCTAACTGTAACAGAAGGGGAAAGAACATTCCCTGTATGCTATGACTGTAACAGAAGGGGAAAGAACATTCCCTGTATGCTATGACTGTAACAGAAGGGGAAAGAACATTCCCTGTATGCTATGACTGTAACAGAAGGGGAAAGAACATTCCCTGTATGCTATGACTAACAGAAGGGGAAAGAACATTCCCTGTATGCTATGACTGTAACAGAAGGGGAAAGAACATTCCCTGTATGCTATGACTGTAACAGAAGGGGAAAGAACATTCCCTGTATGCTATGACTGTAACAGAAGGGGAAAGAACATTCCCTGTATGCTATGACTGTAACAGAAGGGGAAAGAACATTCCCTGTATGCTATGACTGTAACAGAAGGGGAAAGAACATTCCCTGTATGCTATGACTGTAACAGAAGGGGAAAGAACATTCCCTGTATGCTATGACTGTAACAGAAGGGGAAAGAACATTCCCTGTATGCTATGACTGTAACAGAAGGGGAAAGAACATTCCCTGTATGCTATGACTGTAACAGAAGGGGAAAGAACATTCCCTGTATGCTATGACTGTAACAGAAGGGGAAAGAACATTCCCTGTATGCTATGACTGTAACAGAAGGGGAAAGAACATTAACCCTGTATGCTATGACTGTAACAGAAGGGGAAAGAACATTGCCTATGACTAACAGAAGGGGAAAGAACATTCCCTGTATGCTATGACTGTAACAGAAGGGGAAAGAACATTCCCTGTATACTATGACTGTAACAGAAGGGGAAAGAACATTCCCTGTATACTATGACTGTAACAGAAGGGGAAAGAACATTCCCTGTATACTATGACTGTAACAGAAGGGGAAAGAACATTCCCTGTATGCTATGACTGTAACAGAAGGGGAAAGAACATTCCCTGTATGCTATGACTGTAACAGAAGGGGAAAGAACATTCCCTGTATGCTATGACTGTAACAGAAGGGGAGAGAACATTCCCTGTATGCTATGACTAACAGAAGGGGAAAGAACATTCCCTGTATGCTATGACTGTAACAGAAGGGGAAAGAACATTCCCTGTATGCTATGACTGTAACAGAAGGGGAAAGAACATTCCCTGTATACTATGACTGTAACAGAAGGGGAAAGAACATTCCCTGTATACTATGACTGTAACAGAAGGGGAAAGAACATTCCCTGTATACTATGACTGTAACAGAAGGGGAAAGAACATTCCCTGTATGCTATGACTGTAACAGAAGGGGAAAGAACATTCCCTGTATGCTATGACTGTAACAGAAGGGGAAAGAACATTCCCTGTATGCTATGACTGTAACAGAAGGGGAAAGAACATTCCCTGTAACAGAAGGGGAAAGAACATTCCCTGTATGCTATGACTGTAACAGAAGGGGAAAGAACATTCCCTGTATGCTATGACTGTAACAGAAGGGGAAAGAACATTCCCTGTATGCTATGACTGTAACAGAAGGGGAAAGAACATTCCCTGTATGCTATGACTGTAACAGAAGGGGAAAGAACATTCCCTGTATGCTATGACTGTAACAGAAGGGGAAAGAACATTCCCTGTATGCTATGATGAACATTCCCTGTAACTAAAGAAGGGGAAAGAACATTCCCTGTATGCTATGACTAACAGAAGGAAAAGAACATTCCCTGTATGCTATGACTGTAACAGAAGGGGAAAGAACATTCCCTGTATGCTATGACTGTAACAGAAGGGGAAAGAACATTCCCTGCTATGACTACATTCCCTGTATGCTATGACTGTAACAGAAGGGGAAAGAACATTCCCTGTATGCTATGACTGTAACAGAAGGGGAAAGAACATTCCCTGTATGCTATGACTGTAACAGAAGGGGAAAGAACATTCCCTGTATGCTATGACTGTAACAGAAGGGGAAAGAACATTCCCTGTATGCTATGACTGTAACAGAAGGGGAAAGAACATTCCCTGTATGCTATGACTGTAACAGAAGGGGAAAGAACATTCCCTGTATGCTATGACTGTAACAGAAGGGGAAAGAACATTCCCTGTATGCTATGACTGTAACAGAAGGGGAAAGAACATTCCCTGTATGCTATGACTGTAACAGAAGGGGAAAGAACATTCCCTGTATGCTATGACTAACAGAAGGGGAAAGAACATTCCCTGTATGCTATGACTGTAACAGAAGGGGAAAGAACATTCCCTGTATGCTATGACTGTAACAGAAGGGGAAAGAACATTCCCTGTATGCTATGACTGTAACAGAAGGGGAAAGAACATTCCCTGTATGCTATGACTGTAACAGAAGGGGAAAGAACATTCCCTGTATGCTATGACTGTAACAGAAGGGGAAAGAACATTAACAGAAGGGGAAAGAACCTGTATGCTATGACTGTAACAGAACAGTATGCTATGGTAACAGAAAGAACATTCCCTGTATGCTATGACTGTAACAGAAGGGGAAAGAACATTCCCTGTATGCTATGACTGTAACAGAAGGGGAAAGAACATTCCCTGTATGCTATGACTAACAGAAGGGGAAAGAACATTCCCTGTATGCTATGACTAACAGAACAGAATTCCCTGTATGGACTGTAACAGAAAGAACATTCCCTGTATGCTATGACTGTAACAGAATTCCCTGTATGGGAAAGAACATTCCCTGTATGCTATGACTGTAACAGAAGGGGAAAGAACATTCCCTGTATGCTATGACTGTAACAGAAGGGGAAAGAACATTCCCTGTATGCTATGACTGTAACAGAAGGGGAAAGAACATTCCCTGTATGCTATGACTGTAACAGAAGGGGAAAGAACATTCCCTGTATGCTATGACTGTAACAGAAGGGGAAAGAACATTCCCTGTATGCTATGACTAACAGAAGGGGAAAGAACATTCCCTGTATGCTATGACTGTAACAGAAGGGGAAAGAACATTCCCTGTATGCTATGACTGTAACAGAAGGGGAAAGAACATTCCCTGTATGCTATGACTAACAGAAGGGGAAAGAACATTCCCTGTATGCTATGACTGTAACAGAAGGGGAAAGAACATTCCCTGTATGCTATGACTGTAACAGAAGGGGAAAGAACATTCCCTGTATGCTATGACTGTAACAGAAGGGGAAAGAACATTCCCTGTATGCTATGACTGTAACAGAAGGGGAAAGAACATTCCCTGTATGCTATGACTAACAGAAGGGGAAAGAACATTCCCTGTATGCTATGACTGTAACAGAAGGGGAAAGAACATTCCCTGTATGCTATGACTGTAACAGAAGGGGAAAGAACATTCCCTGTATGCTATGACTGTAACAGAAGGGGAAAGAACATTCCCTGTATGCTATGACTGTAACAGAAGGGAAAGAACATTCCCTGTAACTATGACTGTAACAGGGAAAGAACATTCCCTGTATGCTATGACTGTAACAGAAGGGGAAAGAACATTCCCTGTATGCTATGACTGTAACAGAAGGGGAAAGAACATTCCCTGTATGCTATGACTGTAACAGAAGGGGAAAGAACATTCCCTGTATGCTATGACTGTAACAGAAGGGGAAAGAACATTCCCTGGCTATGACTGTAACAGAAGGGGAACATTCCCTGTATGCTATGACTGTAACGAAGGGGAAAGAACATTCCCTGTATGCTATGACTGTAACAGAAGGGGAAAGAACATTCCCTGTATGCTATGACTGTAACAGAAGGGGAAAGAACATTCCCTGTATGCTATGACTGTAACAGAAGGGGAAAGAACATTCCCTGTATGCTATGACTGTAACAGAAGGGAAAGAACATTCCCTGTATGCTATGACTAACAGAAGGGGAAAGAACATTCCCTGTATACTATGACTGTAACAGAAGGGGAAAGAACATTCCCTGTATACTATGACTGTAACAGAAGGGGAAAGAACATTCCCTGTATGCTATGACTGTAACAGAAGGGGAAAGAACATTCCCTGTATGCTATGACTGTAACAGAAGGGGAAAGAACATTCCCTGTATGCTATGACTGTAACAGAAGGGGAAAGAACAGTTCGATATGACCATTTCTCCCCCATAATATTACCATAACATCATATAGTCTAAACATCCCAGCACAGTTCTCTTCTCCATTCCTGCGGTGCCTTATTCCACTGTAAACTGCCCAGTCCTTCCCACTCCTCCCATACCCACAGTCCCCCACCTTCAAGCCCAGGTGCTGACCCCTTCTCCAGCCTCACACATCCCGAGAACACAGTCATTACCTAGTGGTAATACATGACGTTGACATTCAGGTTATGCACAAGTGTCTTTCACACTACCATCACCCTGGGAATGAGTGACGTGCGGGGGGGGGTGGGACCCTGGGAATGAGTGACGTGTGCGGGGGGGTGGGGCCCTGGGAATGAGTGACGTGTGCGGGGGGGTGGGGCCCTGGGAATGAGTGACGTGTGCGGGGGGGGGGTGGGGCCCTGGGAATGAGTGACGTGTGCGGGGGTGGGGCCCTGGGAATGAGTGCTGGCGTGGGGGTGGGGCCCTGGGATTGATTGAAGTGTGGGGGTGGGGCCCTGGGAATGAGTGACGTGCGGGGGGTGGGGCCCTGGGAATGAGTGCTGGCGTGGGGGTGGGGCCCTGGGAATGAGTGCTGGCGGGGGTGGGGCCCTGGGAATGATGACGTGTGCGGGGGGTGGGGCCCTGGGAATGAGTGATTGAAAGTGCGTGCGGGGGTGGGGCCCTGGGAATTGATTGAAGGGCCCTGGGAATGAGTGCTGGCGTGGGGGTGGGGCCCTGGGAATGAGTGCTGGCGTGGGGGTGGGGCCCTGGGAATGAGTGACATGCGCAGGGGGGCCCTGGGAATGAGTGACGTGCGCAGGGTAGGGCCCTGGGAATGAGTGACTTGCGCAGGGTAGGGCCCTGGGAATGAGTGCTGGCGTGGGGGGTAGGGCCCTGGGAATGAGTGACGTGCGCGGGGTAGGGCCCTGGGAATGAGTGACATGCGCGGGGTAGGGCCCTGGGAATGAGTGACTTGCGCGGGGTAGGGCCCTGGGAATGAGTGACGTGCGCAGGGTAGGGCCCTGGGAATGAGTGCTGGCGTGCGCAGGGTAGGGCCCTGGGAATGAGTGCGGGGTAGGGCCCTGGGAATGAGGGTGCGCGGGGGGCCCTGGGAATGAGTGACGTGCGCGGGGTAGGGCCCTGGGAATGAGTGATGAGTGACGCAGGGGTAGGGCCCTGGGAATGAGTGACTTGCGCAGGGTAGGGCCCTGGGAATGAGTGACTTGCGCAGGGTAGGGCCCTGGGAATGAGTGACTTGCGCGGGGTAGGGCCCTGGGAATGAGTGACTTGCGCGGGGTAGGGCCCTGGGAATGAGTGACTTGCGCGGGGTAGGGCCCTGGGAATGAGTGACTTGTGCAGGGTAGGGCCCTGGGAATGAGTGACTTGCGCAGGGTAGGGCCCTGGGAATGAGTGACTTGCGCAGGGTAGGGCCCTGGGAATGAGTGACTTGCGCAGGGTAGGGCCCTGGGAATGAGTGACTTGCGCGGGGTAGGGCCCTGGGAATGAGTGACTTGCGCAGGGTAGGGCCCTGGGAATGAGTGACTTGCGCAGGGTAGGGCCCTGGGAATGAGTGACTTGCGCAGGGTAGGGCCCTGGGAATGAGTGACTTGCGCAGGGTAGGGCCCTGGGAATGAGTGACTTGCGCAGGGTAGGGCCCTGGGAATGAGTGACTTGCGCAGGGTAGGGCCCTGGGAATGAGTGACTTGCGCGGGGTAGGGCCCTGGGAATGAGTGACTTGCGCAGGGTAGGGCCCTGGGAATGAGTGACTTGCGCAGGGTAGGGCCCTGGGAATGAGTGACTTGCGCAGGGTAGGGCCCTAGGAATGAGTGACTTGCGCAGGGTAGGGCCCTGGGAACGAGTGACGTGCGCGGGGTAGGGCCCTGGGAACGAGTGACTTGCGCGGGGTAGGGCCCTGGGAATGAGTGACTTGCGCGGGGTAGGGCCCTGGGAATGAGTGACGTGTGCGGGGTAGGGCCCTGGGAATGAGTGAAGTGTGCAGGGTAGGGCCCTGGGAATGAGTGAAGTGTGCAGGGTAGGGCCCTGGGAATGAGTGAAGTGTGCAGGGTAGGGCCCTGGGAATGATTGACATGTGTGTGCCTAACAGTGTAGTTTCTGTCCCTCTCCTCACCCCTACCTGGGCTCGAACCAGGGACCCTCATCGACAAGTCACCCTCAAAGCATCATTACCTATCGCTCCCCAAAATCCTTAGAGCAAGGGAAACAACTACTTGAAGGTCTCAGAGAGAGTTACGTCACTGATTGAAACGCTACTAGCGCGCACCCCGCTAACTAGGGAGCCATTTCACACCAGTTACATGTGGGTGTGTCCGTGATCAGGGTCCGAGCTGGAGAGAGGGAGTATGACTGTATGCCGCTGCCTGCATGGGGTCGTGTTGACTCAGGATTCTGCGTTTCACACAGAAAGGGAAAGATGAGACGCAGATAAAACATCTTGCTGCGTTATGTAAACGCAAATCTAAAAGGCTTCTTACTGTAAATTCTGCTCAGCTTCAGTCAGGATTCGCTCCAAATCATGAATGTAAAAGGAGTCATTTGGTGCTTCCGTTGCACTTCTCCATTCAGATGGAGTGTATTTGCTCATCATTGGATCACCAGCAGGTCATTTCCTCCAGTGTAGTTTTTCTCCGGTATAAAGTTCAAATGCAAAGCTCAATTTCAAGAAAAAAGGTGGAAATGTATCTGGCTACATTATTCTATGATAAACATTGCCTACTGGGTGGTGGGATGATTCTGTCTGTGTCTACCTACTGGGTGGTGGGATGATTCTGTCTGTGTCTACCTACTGAGTGGTGGGATGATTCTGTCTGTGTCTACCTACTGGGTGGTGGGATGATTCTGTCTGTGTCTACCTACTGGGTGGTGGGATGATTCTGTCTGTGTCTACCTACTGGGTGGTGGGATGATCTACCTACTGGGTGGTGGGATGATTCTGTCTGTGTCTACCTACTGGGTGGTGGGATGATTCTGTCTGTGTCTACCTACTGGGTGGTGGGATGATTCTGTCTGTGTCTACCTACTGGGTGGTGGGATGATTCTGTCTGTGTCTACCTACTGGGTGGTGGGATGATTCTGTCTGTGTCTACCTACTGGGTGGTGGGATGATTCTGTCTGTGTCTACCTACTGGGTGGTGGGATGATTCTGTCTGTGTCTACCTACTGGGTGGTGGGATGATTCTGTCTGTGTCTACCTACTGGGTGGTGGGATGATTCTGTCTGTGTCTACCTACTGGGTGGTGGGATGATTCTGTCTGTGTCTACCTACTGGGTGGTGGGATGATTCTGTCTGTGTCTACTACTACTGGGTGGTGGGATGATTCTGTCTGTGTCTACCTACTGGGTGGTGGGATGATTCTGTCTGTGTCTACCTACTGGGTGGTGGGATGATTCTGTCTGTGTCTACCTACTGGGTGGTGGGATGATTCTGTCTGTGTCTACCTACTGGGTGGTGGGATGATTCTGTCTGTCTGTGTCTACCTACTGGGTGGTGGGATGATTCTGTCTGTGTCTACCTACTGGGTGGTGGGATGATTCTGTCTGTGTCTACCTACTGGGTGGTGGGATGATTCTGTCTGTGTCTACCTACTGGGTGGTGGGATGATTCTGTCTGTGTCTACCTACTGGGTGGTGGGATGATTCTGTCTGTGTCTACCTACTGGGTGGTGGGATGATTCTGTCTGTGTTTTCCTACTGGGTGGTGGGATGATTCTGTCTGTGTCTACCTACTGGGTGGTGGGATGATTCTGTCTGTGTCTACCTACTGGGTGGTGGGATGATTCTGTCTGTGTCTACCTACTGGGTGGTGGGATGATTCTGTCTGTGTCTACCTACTGGGTGGTGGGATAAAGAACAGGGAGGTTTATGAGAACAGGGAGGTTTATGAGAACAGTTGTAGAGAGAGGCCTGTCTGACGTCAGTCACACCAAGGTGTCAGGGAAAACATCCATTAGAGGCTTAGTGCTGCCTTGGGGGCGAGAGGAGGGCAAGAGGAGGGCGAGAGGGGCAAGGGGCGCGTCGGCATTCAACTGGGGTGGAGGAGTTGTGTTTGAGAAGGGCTAGGGCAGAGGAACGAGGGCTGTGTTGGCATTCTTGAGACTGCAGGGCACTAGCCCCTAAACTATCCTCTCTGGGACTCTGGGTCTTGGACAGGCTTAACCCTGCCTGTTTGGGCTCAAATTCAATGACTTCCAGCTTTCAAGGTTTCACCTACAATATCTTTTAAATAAGAAAATGTCATCTAACCTCATATGGATCTAAATGCCAAAGCAGACGCACAGACAGAAAATCAATTATAGAGACGAGATGATATAAACATAAAGAGGTGTGTGTGTAGCTCCACTTAGTCACGTCAATACATCTAGGATTAACATCTTACCAATGAAAAAAAAATAAACTCAGTTGGATCCCTCAAGTGTCCTGTACACAGAGACAAGTCTTGACCTCTCCCTCTGAACTCACAACCAGCAGGCTACAAACATCACTAGTTAATAAAACACACTGTTCTTATCAGATGGCCTTCTCTGGTGAACCTTGCCAGCATGAGCATGAGGACCCAAGGTCTGTATGTGTTTACAGTTATGTCCCTCTCAGCCATTCAGTGTTAAAGGTATTCCCTTCCTGTCTGCAAACCAGATGGAAATATGTCAAGTCTGACTTGTTAAATGGGGAAGGGAGGAAATATGTCAAGTCTGACTTGGTAAATGGGGAAGGGAGGAAATATGTCAAGTCTGACTTGGTAATGGGGAAGGGAGGAAATATGTCAAGTCTGACTTGGTAAATGGGGAAGGGAGGAAATATGTCAAGTCTGACTTGGTAATGGGGAAGGGAGGAAATATGTCAAGTCTGACTTGGTAAATGGGGAAGGGAGGAAATATGTCAAGTCTGACTTGGTAATGGGGAAGGGGGAAATATGTCAAGTCTGACTTGGTAAATGGAAATATGTCAAGTCTGACTTGGTAAATGGGGAAGGGGGAAATATGTCAAGTCTGACTTGTAAATAAATCAAGGGGAATGGGGAAGGAAATATGTCAAGTCTGACTTGGTAAATGGGGAAGGGGGGAAATATGTCAAGTCTGACTTGGTAAATGGGGAAGGGGGAAATATGTCAAGTCTGACTTGGTAAATGGGGAAGGGGGGAAATATGTCAAGTCTGACTTGTTAAATGGGGAAGGGGGAAATATGTCAAGTCTGACTTGGTAAATGGGGAAGGGGGGAAATATGTCAAGTCTGACTTGGTAAATGGGGAAGGGGGAAATATGTCAAGTCTGACTTGGTAAATGGGGAAGGGAGGAAATATGTCAAGTCTGACTTGGTAATGGAAATATGTCAAGTCTGGGTAAATGGGGAAGGGGGAAATATGTCAAGTCTGACTTGGTAAATGGGGAAGGGGGGAAATATGTCAAGTCTGACTTGGTAAATGGGGAAGGGGGAAATATGTCAAGTCTGACTTGGTAAATGGGGAAGGGGGAAATATGTCAAGTCTGACTTGTTAAATGGGGAAGGGGGAAATATGTCAAGTCTGACTTGGTAAATGGGGAACTTGGTAAATGGGAGGAAATATGTCAAGTCTGACTTGGTATGTCAATGGGGAATGGGGAAGGGGGAAATATGTCAAGTCTGACTTGGTAAATGGGGAAGGGAGGAAATATGTCAAGTCTGACTTGGTAAATGGGGAAGGGAGGAAATATGTCAAGTCTGACTTGGTAATGGGGAAGGGAGGAAATATGTCAAGTCTGACTTGGTAAATGGGGAAGGGAGGAAATATGTCAAGTCTGTAATGGGGAAGGGGGGAAATATGTCAAGTCTGACTTGGTAAATGGGGAAGGGGGGAAATATGTCAAGTCTGACTTGGTAAATGGGGAAGGGAGGAAATATGTCAAGTCTGACTTGGTAAATGGGGAAGGGAGGAAATATGTCAAGTCTGACTTGGTAATGGGGAAGGGGGGAAATATGTCAAGTCTGACTTGGTAAATGGGGAAGGGAGGAAATATGTCAAGTCTGACTTGGTAATGAGGAAGGAGGAAATATGTCAAGTCTGACTTGGTAAATGGGGAAGGGAGGAAATATGTCAAGTCTGACTTGGTAATGGGGAAGGAGGACATGCAGTGTATTTGGAAAGCTCTCTGTTCGCATTTTTTTCCACCAAAGGAAAAACCAAATAACGGAATGTTTTTGCGAGTGTAATTACAGGCATTGTCCTGTTTTTTCTGTTCGTTTGTTTACTGCTGAGGAGTTTGGGCATTTGTGGTGTCCTCCACCGCACTTACAATGCTTTCAGGAAGCATTCAGTACCGGCACTTCTTACAATATGTGTTACGTTACAGCCTGATTCTAGCACTTGTCCTCATCAATCTATACACAATACTCCACAATGACAATGGAAAAACAGGATTTAAAAAATTTCAGTTTGTAATTTTTTTGTACATTTGAGAAATATTCTAAAAACCTGTTTTTGCTTTGTCATTTTGGGGTATTGTGTGTAGATTGATGAGGGAGGGGGAAAAAACAATTCCATCCATTTTAGAATATGGCTGTAACATAACAACATGTGGAAAAAGTCAAGGGGTCTGAACACTTTCTGAATGCACTGTATGTCAAGTGTGACTTGGTAATGGAGAAGGGATGAAATATGTCAGAACATCTCGGAGACAAATGCCAGAGAAATGAAGAAAAACGGGATGTGTACCCAGGTTCACTCCCAGGATTTATTGGAGCGTGCCCGAGTGTGTTTGTGTGTGCAGTTGATGTGCGTGTATGTACATGTGAGGGATGGTGGTAGAGCAGAGACGAAGGAGTGGTCTCATTGCCATTCCTTGTATTGACATCATGGTGTTACCATCTTCCTATGAAGACTTGACATTAACATGTAGTGTCTGCAGCCGTACACCTCACCCACTGTGGCCTTAAAACAGCTCTTCATAAAACACTGCTGCCTCAGTGTCACACCCTCTCTCTTTCTCACACTCCCTCTACTGCACGCCCTCCTCCTCTCCCTCTATTGCGCGCCCTCCTCCTCTCCCTCTATTGCGCGCCCTCCTCCTCTCCCTCTATTGCGCGCCCTCCTCCTCTCCCTCTATTGCGCGCCCTCCTCCTCTCCCTCTATTGCGCTCCCTCCTCCTCTCCCTCTATTGCGCTCCCTCCTCCTCTCCCTCTATTGCGAGCCCTCCTCCTCTCCCTCTATTGCGAGCCCTCCTCCTCTCCCTCTATTGCGCGCCCTCCTCCTCTCCCTCTATTGCGCGCCCTCCTCCTCTCCCTCTATTGCGCGCCCTCCTCCTCTCCCTCTATTGCGCGCCCTCCTCCTCTCCCTCTATTGCGCGCCCTCCTCCTCTCCCTCTATTGCGCTCCCTCCTCCTCTCCCTCTATTGCGCTCCCTCCTCCTCTCCCTCTATTGCGCTCCCTCCTCCTCTCCCTCTATTGCGAGCCCTCCTCCTCTCCCTCTATTGCGCGCCCTCCTCCTCTCCCTATTGCGCTCCCTCCTCCTCTCCCTCTATTGCGAGCCCTCCTCCTCTCCCTCTATTGCGAGCCCTCCTCCTCATCTCTCAATTGCACGCCCTCCTCCTCATCTCTCTATTGCACGCCCTCCTCCTCATCTCTCTATTGCACCGCCCTCCTCCTCATCTCTCTATTGCCCGCCCTCCTCCTCATCTCTCTATTGCCCGCCCTCCTCCTCATCCTCTATTGCGCGCCCTCCTCCTCATCTCTCTATTGCACGCCCTCCTCCTCATCTCTCTATTGCACGCCCTCCTCCTCATCTCTCTACTGCGCGCCCTCCTCCTCATCTCTCTACTGCGCACCCTCCTCCTCATCCCTCTATTCACCCTCCTCCTCATCCCTCTATTGCACGCCCTCCTCCTCATCCCTCATTCTATTGCGCCCTCCTCCTCATCTCTCTCTATTGCACGCCCTCCTCCTCATCTCTATTGCACGCCCTCCTCCTCTCTCTATTGCACGCCCTCCTCCTCATCTCTCTATTGCACGCCCTCCTCCTCATCTCTCTATTGCACGCCCTCCTCCTCATCTCTCTATTGCACGCCCTCCTCCTCATCTCTCTATTGCCCGCCCTCCTCCTCATCTCTCTATTGCCGCCCTCCTCCTCATCTCTCTATTGCCCGCCCTCCTCCTCATCTCTCTCTATTGCACGCCCTCCTCCTCATCTCTCTATTGCCCGCCCTCCTCCTCATCTCTCTATTGCACGCCCTCCTCCTCATCTCTCTCTATTGCACGCCTCCTCATCTCTCTCTCATCTCTATTGCACGCCCCTCCTCATCATCTCCTATTGCACGCCCTCCTCATCTCTATTGCACGCCCTCCTCATCTCTCTCTATTGCACGCCCTCTCTCCTCATTGCACGCCCTCTCATCTCTATTGCACGCCCCCTCCTCATCTCATCTCTCTATTGCACGCCCTCCTCCTCATCTCTCTATTGCACGCCCTCCCCTCATCTCTCTATTGCACGCCCTCCTCCTCATCTCTCTATTGCACGCCCTCCTCCTCATCTCCTCATCTCTCTATTGCACGCCCTCCTCCTCATCTCTCTATTGCACGCCCTCCTCCTCATCTCTCTATTGCCCGCCCTCCTCCTCCTCCTCATCTCTCATCTCTCTATTGCACGCCCCCTCCTCATCTCTCTATTGCACGCCCTCCTCTCTCTCTATTGCCCGCCCTCCTCATCTCTCTATTGCACGCCCTCCTCCTCATCTCTCTATTGCCCGCCCTCCTCATCTCTCTCTCTATTGCACGCCCTCCTCCTCATCTCTCTATTGCACGCCCTCCTCCTCATCTCTCTATTGCACGCCCTCCTCCTCATCTCTCAATTGCACGCCCTCCTCCTCATCTCTCTATTGCACGCCCTCCTCCTCATCTCTCTATTGCACGCCCTCCTCCTCATCTCTCTATTGCACGCCCTCCTCCTCATCTCTCTCAATTGCACGCCCTCCTCCTCATCTCTCTATTGCACGCCCTCCTCCTCATCTCTCTATTGCACTCTCCGCCTCTCACCTCCCTCCTCTACCACATTGGCCTGAAGATTGTGTGAATGTGTGTATACCTACCTGCGTGCCTACGTATGCGAGTGCGTATGTGTGTGCGAGTGCATGTGTGTGCGAGTGCATGTGTGTGCGAGTGCATGTGTGTGCGAGTGCATGCAGTCGTGGCCAAAAGTTGAAAATGATAAATATTAATTTTCACAAAGTTTGCTGCTTCAGTGTCTTTAGATATTTTTGTCAGATGTTACTATGGAATACTGAAGTATAATTACAAACATTTCATAACTGTCAAAGGCTTTTATTGACCATTACATGAAGTTGATGCAAAGACAATATTAGCAGTGTTGACCCTTCTTTTTCAAGGCCTCTGCAATCCACACTGGCATGCTGTCAATTAACCTCTGGGCCACATCCTGACTGATGCCAGCCCATTCTTGCATAATCAATGCTTGTAGTTTGTCAGAATTTGTGGGTACCATTCTTTATTCATGGCTGTGTTCTTGGGCAAAATTGTGAGTGAGCCCACTCCCTTGGCTGAGAAGCAACCCCACACATGAATGGTCTCAGGATGCTTTACTGTTGGCATGACACAGGACTGATGGTAGCGCTCACCTTGTCTTCTCCGGACAAGCTTTTTCCGGATGTCCCAAACAATGGGAAAGGGGATTCAGAGAAAATGACTTTACCCCAGTCCTCAGCAGTCCATTCCCTGTACCTTTTACAGGATATCAGTCTGTCCTTGATGTTTTTCCTGTAGAGAAGTGGCTTCTTTGCTGCCCTTCTTGACACCAGGCCATCCTCCAAAAGTCTTCACCTCACTGTGCATGCAGATGCACTCACACCTGCCTGCTGCCATTTCTGAGCAAGCTCTGTACTGGTGGTGCCCCGATCCCGCAGCTGAATCAACTTTAGGAGATGGTCCTGGCGCTTGCTGGACTTTCTTAGGCACCCTGAAGCCTTCTTCACAACAATTGAACCACTCTCCTTTTAGTTCTTGATGAAGTGATAAATGGTTGATTTAGGTACAATCTTACTGGCAGCAATAACCTTGCCTGTGAAGCCCTTTTTGTGCAAAGCAATGATGACGGCACGTGTTTCCTTGCAGGTAACCATGGTTGACAGAGGAAGAACAATGATTCCAAACACCAACCTCCTTTTGAAGCTTCCTGTCTGTTAATCGAACACAATCAGCATGACAGAGTGATCTCCAGCCTTGTCAACACTCACACCTGTGTTAACGAGAGAATCACTGACATGATGTCAGCTGGTCCTTTTGTGGCAGGGCTGAAATGCAGTGGAAATGTTTCTTTGGGATTCAGTTCATTTGCATGACAAAGAGGAACGTTGCAATTTATTGCAATTCATCTGATCACTCTTCATAACATTCTGGAGTATATGCAAATTGCCATCATACAAACTGAGGCAGCAGACTTTTGTGAAAATTAATATTTGTGTCATTCTCAAAGCTTTTGGCCACGACTGAATGTGAGTGCATGTGTGTGTATATGAGTGCGTGCGTATGCGAGTGCGTGCGAGACTGCATGCGTAAGTGAGCGCGTAAGCGAGTGCATGTGCACATGCAAGTGCATGTGTACGTGCGAGTGCATGTGTACGTGCATGTCTACGTGCGAGTGTGCGTGCGTGTTTACGTGCGAGTGAGAAGAATTCCTCTCTGAAGGGAAAAACGTATTTTCCTGGAAGGTGTTTCACTGCAGCCTTCCTAGGACGAAAACAACCCACCATACAAAACCATCCCTGCAGTACAATACAGACAGAGAGAGAGGTAGAGAGAGAAAGAGGGAGAGAGAGAGAGGTAGAGAGAGAGAGAGGGAGAGAGAGAAAGAGGGAGAGAGAGAAAGAGGGAGAGAGAGAAAGAGGGAGAGAGAGAGAGAGAAAGAAGTAGGAGAGAAAGAGGGAGAAAGAGAGGTAGAGAGAGAAAGAGAGAGAGAGAGAGAAGTAGAGAGAGATAGAGAGAGAGGTAAGAGAGAAAGAGGGAGGTAGAGAGAGAAAGAGAGAGAAGAGAGAGAAAGAGAGAGAGAGGAGAGAGAGAGAGAGAGGTAGAGAGAGAAAGAGGGAGAGGTAGAGAGAGAAAGAGGAGGAGAGGTAGAGGGAGAGAGGTAGAGAGAGAAAGAGGGTAGAGAGAGAGAGAGGAGGGAGAGAGAGGTAGAGAGAGAAAGAGGTAGAGAGAGAGGTAGTAGAGAGAGAGGTAGTATAGAGAAAGAGGTATAGAGAGAGGTAGAGAGAAAGAGGTAGAGAGAAGGTAGAGGTAGAGAGAGAGGTAGAGAGAGGTAGAGAGAGAGGTAGAGAGAGAGGTAGAGAGAGGTATAGAGAGAAAGAGGTAGAGAGAAAGAGGTAGAGAGAGAGGTATAGAGAGAGGTATAGAGAGAGGTATAGAGAGAGGTATAGAGAGAGAGAGGGAGAGAGAGAAAGAGGGAGAGAGAGAAAGAGGGAGCGAAAGTTAGAGAGAGAAAGAGGGAGCTGATTGGGGACAATACCAGGGCCCTATCCTATCTATAGCGCCATATATATCACGGTTGTTGAAACATTGCCCAAATGTTGAAAGAAGGTTCGACGTGGCTGAGAGGTGAGAGAAGGAGGAAGAGGCAAGGAGTAGGGTTATAAATACATTCTGCTGTGTGGGATGGAACTAGACCCCATGCTGGGAGTGAGGGGTGATGGCAGCCCCTTTGGCTCCAGTCATCTTGCCCCCGTGGCCCATGGTGACACTCTACACCCTGAGGGGGGGGTAGTGTCGAAGGGCATGGATTAAAGTACACCTGTTAATGTCCATGTGAACACCCACAGGGCATGGGCACGATAACTGACTGAGGGGGGTACACTAGAAGATAGCTGGCCAGAGAGAGAGACTGTAGGTCAGTGGCGGTAGTAACAGCGGCAGGTCAGTGGAGGTAGTAACGTAGCGGTAGGTCAGTGGCGTCAGTAACGTAGCGGTAGGTCAGTGGCGTCAGTAACGTAGCGGTAGGTCAGTGGCGTCAGTAACGTAGCGGTAGGTCAGTGGCGTCAGTAACGTAGCGGTAGGTCAGTGGCGTCAGTAACGTAGCGGTAGGTCAGTGGCGTCAGTAACGTAGCGGTAGGTCAGTGGCGTCAGTAACGTAGCGGTAGGTCAGTGGCGGTAGTAACAGCGGTAGGTCAGTGGCGGTAGTAACAGCGGTAGGTCAGTGGCGTCAGTAACGTAGCGGTAGGTCAGTGGCGGTAGTAACAGCGGTAGGTCAGTGGCGTCAGTAACGAGGAGCGGTAGGTCAGTGGCGTCAGTAACGTAGCGGTAGGTCAGTGGCGTCAGTAACGTAGCGGTAGGTCAGTGGCTGAGCGGTAGGTCAGTGGCGTCAGTAACGTAGCGGTAGGTCAGTGGCGGTAGTAACAGCGGTAGGTCAGTGGCGGTAGTAACAGCGGTAGGTCAGTGGCGTTAGTAACATAGCGGTAGGTCAGTGGCGGTAGTGGCTAGCCAGGTCAGTGGCGTCAGTAACGTAGCGGTAGGTCAGTGGCGTCAGTAACGTAGCGGTAGGTCAGTGGCGTCAGTAACGTAGCGGTAGGTCAGTGGCGGTAGTAACAGCGGTAGGTCAGTGGCGTCAGTAACGTAGCGGTAGGTCAGTGGCGTCAGTAACGTAGCGGTAGGTCAGTGGCGGTAGTAACAGCGGTAGGTCAGTGGCGTCAGTAACGTAGCGGTAGGTCAGTGGCGTCAGTAACGTAGCGGTAGGTCAGTGGCGTCTGTTAAGGTCAGTGGCGTCAGTAATAGCGGTAGGTAAGTGGCGTCAGTAACGCAGCGGTAGGTCAGTGGCGTCAGTAACGTAGGGGTAGGTCAGTGGCGGTAGTAACGTAGCGGTAGGTCAGTGGCGTCAGTGAGCGGTAGGTCAGTGGCGTCAGTAACATAGCGGTAGGTCAGTGGCGTCAGTAACGTAGCGGTAGGTCACTGGTAACGTAGTCAGGTCAGTGGCGTCAGTAACGTAGGGGTAGGTCAGTGGCGTTCGTAACGTAGCGGTAGGTCAGTGGCGTTCGTAACGTAGCGGTAGGTCAGTGGCGTCAGTAACGTAGGGGTAGGTCAGTGGCGTCAGTAACAGCGGTAGGTCAGTGGCGTCAGTAACAGTGGTAGGTCACGTAGCGGTAGGTCAGTGGCGTCAGTAACGTAGGGGTAGGTCAGTGGCGGTAGTAACGTAGGGGTAGGTCAGTGGCGGTAGTAACGTAGGGGTAGGTCAGTGGCGGTAGTAACAGCGGTAGGTCAGTGGCGTCAGTAACGTAGGGGTAGGTCAGTGGCGGTAGTAACGTAGGGGTAGGTCAGTGGAAGTAACAGTGGTAGGTCAGTGGCGTCAGTAACGTAGGGGTAGGTCAGTGGCGTCAGTAACGTAGGGGTAGGTCAGTGGCGGTAGTAACGTAGGGGTAGGTCAGTGGAGGTAGTAACAGCGGTAGGTCAGTGGCGTCAGTAACGTAGGGGTAGGTCAGTGGCGTCAGTAACGTAGGGGTAGGTAGGTCAGTGGCGGTAGTAACGTAGGGGTAAGTCAGTGGCGGTAGTAACGTAGAGTTAGGTCAGTGGCGGTAGTAACGTAGGGGTAGGTCAGTGGCGGTAGTAACGTAGCGGTAGGTCAGTAGGTCAGCGGTAGGTCAGTGGAGGTAGTAACAGCGGTAGGTCAGTGGCGTCAGTAACGTAGCGGTAGGTCAGTGGCGTCAGTAACGTAGCGGTAGGTCAGTGGCGTCAGTAACGCAGCGGTAGGTCAGTGGCGTCAGTAACGTAGCGGTAGGTCAGTGTAACGTAGCGGTAGGTCAGTGGAGGTAGTAACAGCGATCAGTGGAGGTCAGTGGAGGTCAGTAACAGCGGTAGGTCAGTGGCGTCAGTAACGTAGCGGTAGGTCAGTGGCGTCAGTAACGTAGCGGTAGGTCAGTGGCGTCAGTAACGTAGCGGTAGGTCAGTGGAGGTAGTAACAGCGGTAGGTCAGTGGCGTTAGTAACGTAGCGGTAGGTCAGTGGCGTCAGTAACGTAGCGGTAGGTCAGTGGCGGTAGTAACAGCGGTAGGTCAGTGGCGTCAGTAACGTAGCGGTAGGTCAGTGGCGTTAGTAACAGCGGTAGGTCAGTGGCGTCAGTAACGTAGCGGTAGGTCAGTGGCGTCAGTAACGTAGCGGTAGGTCAGTGGCGTCAGTAACGTAGCGGTAGGTCAGTGGCGGTAGTAACAGCGGTAGGTCAGTGGCGTTAGTAACGTAGCGGTAGGTCAGTGGCGTCAGTAACGTAGCGGTAGGTCGGTGGCGGTAGTAACAGCGGTAGGTCAGTGGCGTTCGTAACAGCGGTAGGTCAGTGGCGTTCGTAACAGCGGTAGGTCAGTGGCGTTCGTAACAGCGGTAGGTCAGTGGCGTTCGTAACAGCGGTAGGTCAGTGGCGTTCGTAACAGCGGTAGGTCAGTGGCGTTAGTAACAGCGGTAGGTCAGTGGCGTTCGTAACAGCGGTAGGTCCGTGGCGTTCGTAACAGCGGTAGGTCAGTGGCGTTCGTAACAGCGGTAGGTCAGTGGCGGTAGTAACAGCGGTAGGTCAGTGGCGGTAGTAACAGCGGTAGGTCAGTGGCGTTCGTAACAGCGGTAGGTCAGTGGCGTCAGTAACAGCGGTAGGTCAGTGGCGTCAGTAACAGCGGTAGGTCAGTGGCGTTAGTAACAGCGGTATAGTGCTACAACGATGAAGAAATCTAATAAGAACAGACCCAACTACTCCCACCATGAATCCCCTTTTTCAATCCTCTCTTATTTAGTGCTCTCCCTTTATCTATCATTTTTCTGTGTATCTCCTCCCTGCTCCTTGGCTTCACACTCCGTATCTCCTCCCTGCTCCTTGGCTTCACACTCCGTATCTCCTCCCTGCTCCTTGGCTTCACACTCCGTATCTCCTCCCTGCTCCTTGGCTTCACACTCCGTATCTCCTCCCTGCTCCTTGGCTTCACACTCCGTATCTCCTCCCTGCTCCTTGGCTTCACACTCCGTATCTCCTCCCTGTTCCTTGGCTTCACACTCCGTATCTCCTCCCTGCTCCTTGGCTTCACACTCCGTATCTCCTCCCTGCTCCTTGCCTTCACACTCCATCTCCTCCCTGTTCCTTGGCTTCACCTCCGTATCTCCTCCCTGCTCCTTGGCTTCACACTCCGTATCTCCTCCCTGCTCCTTGGCTTCACACTCCGTATCTCCTCCCTGCTCCTTGGCTTCACACTCCGTATCTCCTCCCTGTTCCTTGGCTTCACACTCCGTATCTCCTCCCTGCTCCTTGGCTTCACACTCCGTATCTCCTCCCTGCTCCTTGGCTTCACACTCCGTATCTCCTCCCTGTTCCTTGGCTTCACACTCCGTATCTCCTCCCTGTTCCTTGGCTTCACACTCCGTATCTCCTCCCTGTTCCTTGGCTTCACACTCCGTATCTCCTCCCTGTTCCTTGGCTTCACACTCCGTATCTCCTCCCTGCTCCTTGGCTTCACACTCCGTATCTCCTCCCTGCTCCTTGGCTTCACACTCCGTATCTCCTCCCTGCTCCTTGGCTTCACACTCCGTATCTCCTCCCTGCTCCTTGGCTTCACACTCCGTTTCTCCTCCCTGCTTGGCTTCACACTCCGTATCTCCTCCCTGCTCCTTGGCTTCACACTCCGTATCTCCTCCCTGCTCCTTGGCTTCACACTCCGTATCTCCTCCCTGTTCCTTGGCTTCACACTCCGTATCTCCTCCCTGCTCTTCACACCCGTATCTCCTCCCTGGCTTCACACTCCGTATCTCCTCCCTGCTCCTTGGCTTCACACTCCGTATCTCCTCCCTGTTCCTTGGCTTCACAGTATCTCCTCCCTGCTCCTTGGGTATCTCCTCCCTGCTCCTTGGCTTCACACTCCGTATCTCCTCCCTGCTCCTTGGCTTCACACTCCGTATCTCCTCCCTGCTCCTTGGCTTCACACTCCGTATCTCCTCCCTGCTCCTTGGCTTCACACTCCGTATCTCCTCCCTGCTCCTTGGCTTCACACTCCGTATCTTCTCCCTGCTCCTTGGCTTCACACTCCGTATCTCCTCCCTGCTCCTTGGCTTCACACTCTGTATCTCCTTCTTTCCTCTAATCTCTTCGAGAGGCTTTCGGTCAGGCCTCCGGCACCAGCGGTCAGGCCTCCGGCACCAGCGGTCAGGCCTCCGGCACCAGCGGTCAGGCCTCCGGCACCAGCGGTCAGGCCTCCGGCACCAGCGGTCAGGCCTCCGGCACCAGCGGTCAGGCCTGTCGTTGGTTCACTCCCTCGGAGGAGGCTCCACCAAGGTTCTGTCTGTGTAATGCGGCTTTGGGACATTGTGATCTGCCCCTATAAAAACAGATTAATTACATTTAGTGCTGCCGTGCTCAAGTCAAATCTCTTCGGGAGGTGTTGAGTTATCCCTCCTGCCTCTGGGCCGGAGCGGAAAGCGTGAAATAATGATGCTGGGAAGTAAAAATACTTTGGCGAGGACACAGTCCGTCTGCAGAGGGGGCTCAGGGGGTGTACTGCAGGGTAATGTATAGGAAAGGTTGGGGCTGGACTGAAAGGCTTGCTGTGGATGGGTCTCCAGGGCGGGGGGAAAGCCGTTCAACGTAAGCCCCAGACTCATTTAACTCTGGGCAGCTGCTGTTCAGGGCTCCGCTGGGGGGGATCCATCACCTCCAGCCTGCTATGCCATCAGTCATTGGGAGAGACCATCCACACCTCCGCCCTGCCACTGGCACATCCACAGGGGAGCCCTCCCCCGCCGGAGGTGGCCAGGAAATACGGCACTAATCTGG
This sequence comes from Oncorhynchus keta, assembly GCF_023373465.1. NCBI lineage: Eukaryota > Metazoa > Chordata > Actinopteri > Salmoniformes > Salmonidae > Oncorhynchus > Oncorhynchus keta. Next base: position 199,948 of record NW_026290979.1, read on the forward strand.
GCCTGTCGCTGCCTGTCACTCCCCTCCTCCGTCTCTCACTCTTCTCTACCCTCTCAATTCATTCCCACACACTGTGTTAATTTATTTCTTCATCAATATTTCCTCTTCCAAACTCGCTCTCCCTTTCTAAATCTCCCCCTGCTGCCTCAAGCAGTCCCAGTACAGTATATTATCCTTTATCTCCTTCTCCTCCCCTCTCCCTTCCATTCCTCGTTTCCAGTGCCTCCCCCTCCCTTCTCCACAGGTCACTGCAGGATTCAGCCCGATCATCCTGAGAACCCAGCAGGAGTAAAGCATTAATAACAGGGCTACGGAGGAGTGGGAGGTCTGAGTCCATGTCCTAATACAAGCAATCACCTCATAGCATCAACGCACACTGTCAGAGTACAGTGGGAGGGGCTAGACAGACTTCACTCAGCGAGAGAGAACAGATGCCAGAGGAAAGTGGAGGGGAGGAGATGGAGGAGGACAGTAGACTAAAAAGAGCGTGCGTGAGCGAGTGGGAAGAAAAAGGGAGGAGGAGATAAAGGAACTTCGAGGAGGAGGAGGAGATAAAGGAACTTCGAGGAGGAGTGAACTTCAAGGAGGAGATAAAGGAACTTCAAGGAGGAGATAAAGGAACTTCAAGGAGGAGATAAAGGAACTTCAAGGAGGAGATAAAGGAACTTCAAGGAGGAGATAAAGGAACTTCAAGGAGGAGATAAAGGAACTTCAAGGAGGAGATAAAGGAACTTCAAGGAGGAGCGAATGAGAAGATGTGAAGGGAATAGCAGGAGGAAAAGGAAGACGAGGGAGGAGGTCTACAGTTCTTAAGATCTGGACCAGTGAGCCTCAGAGGAGGGTGTACAGTAATGTAACAATACACTTCTTTATAACAGGCGTATTTACCTGGTCGTACTCCAGGGCCCCTGGGTAGAGGGGCCAGCCCAGGAAGAGCTCAGCGATCACACAGCCCAGGGACCACATGTCGATAGCTTCACAGAAGGGCAGGCCCAGGATGATCTCTGGAGCCCTGGAAGGAGAGAAACACAAAGTGGTTAGCTACACTCATACACTGAGTCCACATAACCCAGTTTGAACTGACTATTTGAGAAGGGGATCGAGTCCAAACATGCCTTCAAGCACAATTACATTTCTAGTCAGTCGTATCTTGATAAAGCTGAGACGGCAGAAACACAAGACGCCAAAGCTAAAATACAGCAGTCTCGTTCGTGTGTGTCACCTTGCCAAGTGACCCATGTACCAATACTGATCAAATAAAATGTTATTGGTCACATACACATGGTTAGCAGATGTTAACGCGAGTGTAGCGAAATGCTGGTGCTTCTAGTTCTGGCTATGCAGTAATATCTAACAAATTTACTACCTTATACACACAATTAGACAAATGTAAAGGGATGAATAGAATATGTACATGTAAATATATGGATGAGCGATGGCCTGCAGCATAGGCAAGATGCAGTAGATGGTATAGAATATAGTATATACACATATGAGATGAGTAATGTAGGATATGTAAATATTCTTAAAGTGGGGTTATTTAAAGTGACTAGTGATACCTTAATTAAGTCCATTTAATTTGAGTGGCCAGAAATTTGAGTCTGTATGTTGGCAGCAGCCTCTCTATGTTAGTGGTGGCTGTTTAACAGTCTGATGGCCTTGAGATTGAAAAACAGCTTCTGTCTCTCGGTCCCAGCTTTGATGCACCTGTACTGAAATCGCTTTATGAATGATAGTCGGGTGAACAGGCGGTGGCTCGGGTGGTTTGTCTCGGAGAAAGACGTCGACGTCCACGACGAGGCTGGTTTTCTTTTTGTAATCTGTGATTGGCTGTGGACCCTGCCACATACGTCTCGTGTTTGAGCCATTGAGTTGCGACTCTACTTTGTCTCTATACTGGCGCTTTGCTTGTTTGATTGCCTTGCGGAGGGAATAGCTACGCTGTTTGTATTCGGTCATGTTTCCGGTCGCCTTGCCGTGATTAAAAGCAGTGGTTCGCGCTTTCAGTTTTGCGCAAATGCTGCCATTAATCCATGGTTCCTGGTTAGAGAAGGTTTTAATAGTCACAGCGGGTACGACATCTCTTATGCACTTGCTAATAAACTCGGTCCCCGTGTCAGCTTATACATCAATGTTGTCTGAAGCTATCTGGAACATATCACAGTCCACGTGATGGAAAGCAATCTTGAAGCGTGGAATCCGATTGGTCAGACCAGCGTTGTATTGACCTGAGCGCGGGCGTTTCCTCGTTTAGTTTCTGTCTGTAGGCTGGGAGCAACAAAACATATTCATGGTCAGATTTGCCAAAGGATGAGCGCTGGAGGGCTTTATATGCATCACGGAAGTTCGAGTAGTAATGATACAGAATTCTGCCAGCACGTGTTGGGCATTCGATATGCTGATAGAATTTAGGGAGTATTGATCTTAGGTTAGCTTTGTTAAAATCCCCAGCTACAATAAATGCAGCCTCAGGATGTATGGTTTCCAGTTTACATATAGTCCAGTGAAGTTCTTTCAGGGCCGACAAGGTATCTGCTTGGGAGGGATATTCACGGCTGTGACTATAATCGAAGAGAATTCTCTTGGAAGATAATGCGGTCGGCATTAGATGGTAAGGAATTCTAGGTCAGGTGAGCAAAGGGACTTGAGTTCCTTTTTACCAGAGAGATGTTTGTCGGCGCAACGCGTGAAGAAACCGGGTAGCTGTACCAACTCTGACAACGTATCCCGAGTGAGCCAGGTTTCCGTGAAACAGAGAATGTTACAATCTCTGATGTCTCTTTGGAAGGCAACTCGTGCCCTAATTTCATCCACCTTGTTGTCTAGAGATTGGACATTGGCGAGTAATATGCTTGGAAGTGGTGGATGGTGTGCTCGCCTTCTGAGTCTGACCAGTATGCCGCTCCGTCTGACACTCCTGCGGCGACCGCGTTGTTTTGGGTCGGCCTCTGGGATAAGATCACATGTCCAGGGTGGAGTTCTGTACAAAGGATCTGCTTCGGGAAAGTCGTATTCCTGGTATTACTTTTATATCCAACAGTTTTTCCCGGCCATATGTAATAACACTTGAGATTTTCTGGGCTAACAATGTAAGAATACATTAAAAAATAAAATAATAACTGCATAGTTTTCTAAGGACCTGAAGCGAGGCGACCATCTGTTGGCGCCATTATCATCATATCAGGAGCCAGCTTGGTGCCACCAGCCAGAGTAGGAGGACGTTTTCCACTAGACACTGAGCTAAAGCCAGTTTTGCCTTTTCCCTGCTTCTAGTCAATGTAGCTAGGATTGTGAGGCGAAGCTATGGTTGATATCTCACAAGGATATCTTCTTCGAGAACCACCAGCCTCTGCCAGTAATTTATCAGGTCAGGGTGTGAGCTGGATAAGGACAACCAGGAAGTACTGTACATCTACAGCGTCACTAAGTGCTGGCTCACGGTAACCCTGGGTAACTCCATGGTGATGATCCCGTTAAACAGTAGGCCTAATGCGCTGTCACACATCGCCAGGCTAGCAATGACGCAGCCAAGTCAGAGCTGATCTGGGTAAAACAGACTGACAGCTCCTTGGAACATACTAGGACTAGAAACCTTACTGGGACATGACCACACTGCTAGGACCAGCTACCCCATAGCCTGGCCTGAGGCTGTGTTTACACAGGCAGCCCAATTATTACATTTTTCCACTAATTGGTTTCCTGACCAATCAGATCTTTTGTCAATAAATTGACAAAATATTAGAATAGGGCTGCCTGTGAAAACACAGCCTAATTGCTCCAAAACAAGACACATCCCAGTGGGAAAAACCAGTTGAAATTACATTGTCGCAACCATTTCTGGTTGTAAAAAGATTAATGACATTTTAACCAACTGCGATGACATGTCATGTGTAAGAAAACAAAATAACAATATAAATTGTCACAAGTTTACAGTCATTTAGCAATAGTCTGCATACCACTGCAGGAACCAAATAGTCAAACCTAACTCAAGAAACGAGGCACCATAGCATGACGTTTTCATTAAGTTCTGTTGAGTTATTATAACTCAAAGATAATAACTATTATTAGTTGCAGATAAATACACGCTGCAGTATACAGACAAGCCCCATGTTCCTCCTTTAGGATTCTTGTGATTCTGATAGGGGCATTTCTCTGGGCACTTGAGCGGACCCTCTACGAATGCCTGACCCAACTTGTGCTCTGTTGACAATGTCAGGTGCCACCAGTGTCTGTACACAGGCCCATAGAAAATGGCAGCTTGATAAACCCAAGGCCATTGTTTTAACGGGTATATTTGGTCAAGCTTGAATATCTACGGGTGACAAATGGTGCTCCGTATGTTTAAAACACCCTATGCTGTCAGGAGTATGTTGGTAAGGGGGAACTAAACAAACCTCAAACACGGGATTGGGTGCTTGTGGTGGTCTGGGAACAAGTATTTATCATGTCAGTTAGCCTATTCAGAAATACAGTACCAGTCTAAAGTTTGGACAGCTACTCATTCCAGGGTTTTTCTTTATTTTACTATTTTATACATTGTAGAATAATAGTGAAGACATCAAAGCTATGAAATAACATATGGAATCATGTAGTAACCAAAAAGTGTTAAACAAATCAAAATATATTTTATATTTTCAAAGTAGCCACCCTTTGCCTTGACAGCTTTGCACATAGTTTTGATGTCTTCATTATTATTTTACAAGGTAGAAAATAGTACAAATAAAGAAAAACCCTGAAATGAGTAGCTGTGTCCAAACTTTTGACTGGTACTGAATATGTATGTGTGTCAGTGTAGTATGTGTGAGTGTGTGGGTAGAGTCCAGTGAGCGTACATAGAGCCAGTATGTGTGAGTGTGTGGGTAGAGTCCAGTGAGCGTACATAGAGCCAGTATGTGTGAGTGTGTGGGTAGAGTCCAGTGAGCGTACATACAGCAAGTATGTGTGAGTGTGTGGGTAGAGTCCAGTGAGCGTACATAGAGCCAGTATGTGTGAGTGTGTGGGTAGAGTCCAGTGAGCGTACATAGAGCCAGTATGTGTGAGTGTGTGGGTAGAGTCCAGTGAGCGTACATAGAGCCAGTATGTGTGAGTGTGTGGGTAGAGTCCAGTGAGTGTACATAGAGCCAGTATGTGTGAGTGTGTTGGTAGAGTCCAGTGAGCGTACATACAGCCAGTATGTGTGAGTGTGTGGGTAGAGTCCAGTGAGCGTACATAGAGCCAGTATGTGTGAGTGTGTTGGTAGAGTACAGCCAGTATGTGTGAGTGTGTGGGTAGAGTCCAGTGAGCGTACATAGAGCCAGTATGTGTGAGTGTGTTGGTAGAGTCCAGTGAGCGTACATGCAGCCAGTATGTGTGAGTGTGTGGGTAGAGTCCAGTGAGCGTACATACAGCCAGTATGTGTGAGTGTGTGGGTAGAGTCCAGTGAGCGTACATACAGCCAGTATGTGTGAGTGTGTGGGTAGAGTCCAGTGAGCGTACATGCAGCCAGTATGTGTGAGTGTGGGTAGAGTCCAGTGAGCGTACATAGAGCCAGTATGTGTGAGTGTGTGGGTAGAGTCCAGTGAGCGTACATAGAGCCAGTATGTGTGAGTGTGTGGGTAGAGTCCAGTGAGCGTACATACAGCCAGTATGTGTGAGTGTGTGGGTAGAGTCCAGTGAGCGTACATAGAGCCAGTATGTGTGAGTGTGTGGGTAGAGTCCAGTGAGCGTACATACAGCCAGTATGTGTGAGTGTGTGGGTAGAGTCCAGTGAGCGTACATAGAGCCAGTATGTGTGAGTGTGTGGGTAGAGTCCAGTGAGCGTACATAGAGCCAGTATGTGTGAGTGTGTGGGTAGAGTCCAGTGAGCGTACATACAGCCAGTATGTGTGAGTGTGTGGGTAGAGTCCAGTGAGCGTACATACAGCCAGTATGTGTGAGTGTGTGGGTAGAGTCCAGTGAGCGTACATAGAGCCAGTATGTGTGAGTGTGTGGGTAGAGTCCAGTGAGCGTACATAGAGCCAGTATGTGTGAGTGTGTGGGTAGAGTCCAGTGAGCGTACATAGAGCCAGTATGTGTGAGTGTGTGGGTAGAGTCCAGTGAGCGTACATACAGCCAGTATGTGTGAGTGTGTGGGTAGAGTCCAGTGAGCGTACATTGAGCCAGTATGTGTGAGTGTGTGGGTAGAGTCCAGTGAGCGTACATAGAGCCAGTATGTGTGAGTGTGTGGGTAGAGTCCAGTGAGCGTACATACAGCCAGTATGTGTGAGTGTGTGGGTAGAGTCCAGTGAGCGTACATAGAGCCAGTATGTGTGAGTGTGTGGGTAGAGTCCAGTGAGCGTACATAGAGCCAGTATGTGTGAGTGTGTGGGTAGAGTCCAGTGAGCGTACATACAGCCAGTATGTGTGAGTGTGTGGGTAGAGTCCAGTGAGCGTACATACAGCCAGTATGTGTGAGTGTGTGGGTAGAGTCCAGTGAGCGTACATACAGCCAGTATGTGTGAGTGTGTGGGTAGAGTCCAGTGAGCGTACATACAGCCAGTATGTGTGAGTGTGTGGGTAGAGTCCAGTGAGCGTACATAGAGCCAGTATGTGTGAGTGTGTGGGTAGAGTCCAGTGAGCGTACATACAGCCAGTATGTGTGAGTGTGTGGGTAGAGTCCAGTGAGCGTACATAGAGCCAGTATGTGTGAGTGTGTGGGTAGAGTCCAGTGAGCGTACATACAGCCAGTATGTGTGAGTGTGTTGGTAGAGTCCAGTGAGCGTACATAGAGCCAGTATGTGTGAGTGTGTGGGTAGAGTCCAGTGAGCGTACATAGAGCCAGTATGTGTGAGTGTGTGGGTAGAGTCCAGTGAGCGTACATACAGCCAGTATGTGTGAGTGTGTGGGTAGAGTCCAGTGAGCGTACATAGAGCCAGTATGTGTGAGTGTGTGGGTAGAGTCCAGTGAGCGTACATACAGCCAGTATGTGTGAGTGTGTGGGTAGAGTCCAGTGAGCGTACATAGAGCCAGTATGTGTGAGTGTGTGGGTAGAGTCCAGTGAGCGTACATAGAGCCAGTATGTGTGAGTGTGTGGGTAGAGTCCAGTGAGCGTACATACAGCCAGTATGTGTGAGTGTGTGGGTAGAGTCCAGTGAGCGTACATAGAGCCAGTATGTGTGAGTGTGTGGGTAGAGTCCAGTGAGCGTACATACAGCCAGTATGTGTGAGTGTGTGGGTAGAGTCCAGTGAGCGTACATAGAGCCAGTATGTGTGAGTGTGTGGGTAGAGTCCAGTGAGCGTACATAGAGCCAGTATGTGTGAGTGTGTGGGTAGAGTCCAGTGAGCGTACATACAGCCAGTATGTGTGAGTGTGTGGGTAGAGTCCAGTGAGCGTACATTGAGCCAGTATGTGTGAGTGTGTGGGTAGAGTCCAGTGAGCGTACATAGAGCCAGTATGTGTGAGTGTGTGGGTAGAGTCCAGTGAGCGTACATAGAGCCAGTATGTGTGAGTGTGTGGGTAGAGTCCAGTGAGCGTACATAGAGCCAGTATGTGTGAGTGTGTGGGTAGAGTCCAGTGAGCGTACATACAGCCAGTATGTGTGAGTGTGTGGGTAGAGTCCAGTGAGCGTACATTGAGCCAGTATGTGTGAGTGTGTGGGTAGAGTCCAGTGAGCGTACATAGAGCCAGTATGTGTGAGTGTGTGGGTAGAGTCCAGTGAGCGTACATAGAGCCAGTATGTGTGAGTGTGTGGGTAGAGTCCAGTGAGCGTACATAGAGCCAGTATGTGTGAGTGTGTGGGTAGAGTCCAGTGAGCGTACATAGAGCCAGTATGTGTGAGTGTGTGGGTAGAGTCCAGTGAGCGTACATACAGCCAGTATGTGTGAGTGTGTGGGTAGAGTCCAGTGAGCGTACATACAGCCAGTATGTGTGAGTGTGTGGGTAGAGTCCAGTGAGCGTACATACAGCCAGTATGTGTGAGTGTGTGGGTAGAGTCCAGTGAGCGTACATGCAGCCAGTATGTGTGAGTGTGTGGGTAGAGTCCAGTGAGCGTACATAGAGCCAGTATGTGTGAGTGTGTGGGTAGAGTCCAGTGATACATAGAGCCAGTATGTGTGAGTGTGTTGGTAGAGTCCAGTGAGCGTACATACAGCCAGTATGTGTGAGTGTGTGGGTAGAGTCCAGTGAGCGTACATTGAGCCAGTATGTGTAAGTGTGTGGGTAGAGTCCAGTGAGCGTACATACAGCCAGTATGTGTGAGTGTGTGGGTAGAGTCCAGTGAGCGTACATACAGCCAGTATGTGTGAGTGTGTGGGTAGAGTCCAGTGAGCGTACATAGAGCCAGTATGTGTGAGTGTGTGGGTAGAGTCCAGTGAGCGTACATACAGCCAGTATGTGTGAGTGTGTGGGTAGAGTCCAGTGAGCGTACATACAGCCAGTATGTGTGAGTGTGTGGGTAGAGTCCAGTGAGCGTACATAGAGCCAGTATGTGTGAGTGTGTGGGTAGAGTCCAGTGAGCGTACATAGAGCCAGTATGTGTGAGTGTGTGGGTAGAGTCCAGTGAGCCAGTATGTGTGAGTGTGTGGGTAGAGTCCAGTGAGCGTACATACAGCCAGTATGTGTGAGTGTGTGGGTAGAGTCCAGTGAGCGTACATTGAGCCAGTATGTGTGAGTGTGTGGGTAGAGTCCAGTGAGCGTACATAGAGCCAGTATGTGTGAGTGTGTGGGTAGAGTCCAGTGAGCGTACATACAGCCAGTATGTGTGAGTGTGTGGGTCCAGTGAGTACATAGAGCCAGTATGTGTGAGTGTGTGGGTAGAGTCCAGTGAGCGTACATAGAGCCAGTATGTGTGAGTGTGTGGGTAGAGTCCAGTGAGCGTACATAGAGCCAGTATGTGTGAGTGTGTGGGTAGAGTCCAGTGAGCGTACATACAGCCAGTATGTGTGAGTGTGTGGGTAGAGTCCAGTGAGCGTACATACAGCCAGTATGTGTGAGTGTGTGGGTAGAGTCCAGTGAGCGTACATAGAGCCAGTATGTGTGAGTGTGTGGGTAGAGTCCAGTGAGCGTACATAGAGCCAGTATGTGTGAGTGTGTGGTAGAGTCCAGTGAGCGTACATAGAGCCAGTATGTGTGAGTGTGTGGGTAGAGTCCAGTGAGCGTACATAGAGCCAGTATGTGTGAGTGTGTGGGTAGAGTCCAGTGAGCGTACATACAGCCAGTATGTGTGAGTGTGTGGGTAGAGTCCAGTGAGCGTACATAGAGCCAGTATGTGTGAGTGTGTGGGTAGAGTCCAGTGAGCGTACATAGAGCCAGTATGTGTGAGTGTGTGGGTAGAGTCCAGTGAGCGTACATACAGCCAGTATGTGTGAGTGTGTGGGTAGAGTCCAGTGAGCGTACATAGAGCCAGTATGTGTGAGTGTGTGGGTAGAGTCCAGTGAGCGTACATAGAGCCAGTATGTGTGAGTGTGTGGGTAGAGTCCAGTGAGCGTACATACAGCCAGTATGTGTGAGTGTGTGGGTAGAGTCCAGTGAGCGTACATAGAGCCAGTATGTGTGAGTGTGTGGGTAGAGTCCAGTGAGCGTACATAGAGCCAGTATGTGTGAGTGTGTGGGTAGAGTCCAGTGAGCGTACATACAGCCAGTATGTGTGAGTGTGTGGGTAGAGTCCAGTGAGCGTACATAGAGCCAGTATGTGTGAGTGTGTGGGTAGAGTCCAGTGAGCGTACATACAGCCAGTATGTGTGAGTGTGTGGGTAGAGTCCAGTGAGCGTACATAGAGCCAGTATGTGTGAGTGTGTGGGTAGAGTCCAGTGAGCGTACATACAGCCAGTATGTGTGAGTGTGTGGGTAGAGTCCAGTGAGCGTACATACAGCCAGTATGTGTGAGTGTGTGGGTAGAGTCCAGTGAGCGTACATACAGCCAGTATGTGTGAGTGTGTGGGTAGAGTCCAGTGAGCGTACATACAGCCAGTATGTGTGAGTGTGTGGGTAGAGTCCAGTGAGCGTACATTGAGCCAGTATGTGTGAGTGTGTGGGTAGAGTCCAGTGAGCGTACATACAGCCAGTATGTGTGAGTAGAGTCCAGTGAGCGTACATAGAGCCAGTATGTGTGAGTGTGTGGGTAGAGTCCAGTGAGCGTACATGCAGCCAGTATGTGTGAGTGTGTTGGTAGAGTCCAGTGAGCGTACATAGAGCCAGTATGTGTGAGTAGAGTCCAGTGAGCGTACATAGAGCCAGTATGTGTGAGTGTGTGGGTAGAGTCCAGTGAGCGTACATGCAGCCAGTATGTGTGAGTGTGTTGGTAGAGTCCAGTGAGCGTACATACAGCCAGTATGTGTGAGTGTGTGGGTAGAGTCCAGTGAGCGTACATACAGCCAGTATGTGTGAGTGTGTGGGTAGAGTCCAGTGAGCGTACATACAGCCAGTATGTGTGAGTGTGTGGGTAGAGTCCAGTGAGCGTACATAGAGCCAGTATGTGTGAGTGTGTGGGTAGAGTCCAGTGAGCGTACATAGAGCCAGTATGTGTGAGTGTGTTGGTAGAGTCCAGTGAGCGTACATACAGCCAGTATGTGTGAGTGTGTGGGTAGAGTCCAGTGAGCGTACATACAGCCAGTATGTGTGAGTGTGTTGGTAGAGTCCAGTGAGCGTACATACAGCCAGTATGTGTGAGTATGTGGGTAGAGTCCAGTGAGCGTACATTGAGCCAGTATGTGTGAGTGTGTGGGTAGAGTCCAGTGAGCGTACATAGAGCCAGTATGTGTGAGTGTGTGGGTAGAGTCCAGCGAGCGTACATACAGCCAGTATGTGTGAGTGTGTTGGTAGAGTCCAGTGAGCGTACATAGAGCCAGTATGTGTGAGTGTGTGGGTAGAGTCCAGTGAGCGTACATAGAGCCAGTATGTGTGAGTGTGTGAGTAGAGTCCAGTGAGCGTACATAGAGCCAGTATGTGTGAGTGTGTGGGTAGAGTCCAGTGAGCGTACATACAGCCAGTATGTGTGAGTGTGTGGGTAGAGTCCAGTGAGCGTACATAGAGCCAGTATGTGTGAGTGTGTGGGTAGAGTCCAGTGAGCGTACATACAGCCAGTATGTGTGAGTGTGTGGGTAGAGTCCAGTGAGCGTACATACAGCCAGTATGTGTGAGTGTGTGGGTAGAGTCCAGTGAGCGTACATACAGCCAGTATGTGTGAGTGTGTGGGTAGAGTCCAGTGAGCGTACATACAGCCAGTATGTGTGAGTGTGTGGGTAGAGTCCAGTGAGCGTACATAGAGCCAGTATGTGGGTAGAGTCCAGTGAGCGTACATACAGCCAGTATGTGTGAGTGTGTGGGTAGAGTCCAGTGAGCGTACATTGAGCCAGTGCAAGAATGTATGTGCAACAAAACAATGTAAATAGTCCGGGCAGCCATTTGATTAACTGTTAAGCAGTTTTATGGCTTTGGTGTAGAAGCTGTTCAGGAGCCTTTTGTTCCCAGATTTGGTGCTCCGGTAGAAGAGAGAACAGTCGAAGACTTGGGTGGCTGAAGTCTTTGACAATTTGTTTTACTGTTACAGTACAGCTATCACAAACATTACGGTAACAGTACAGCTATCACAAACATTACGGTAACAATACAGCTATCAAACATTACGTTAACAATACAGCTATCACAAACATTACGTTAACAATACAGCTATCACAAACATTACGGTAACAGTACAGCTATCACAAACATTACGGTAACAGTACAGCTATCACAAACATTACGGTAACAGTACAGCTATCACAAACATTGCTGTTACAGTTCCATGATAGGATTAAGATAATCTATATAACTGATGAGTGAGGGATTGAAGGGCCAGCCTAGCATCGCTCCCCTGGCTTACAGTTCTCCACAGCTGGCAAAACAGACTCGGGCAATCCTGAGCTTTTTCTATTAGGCTTATCTAATCGCATCTAGCAGAAGAGGTAGCGTGGCTAGTCTGTAAAATCTTTAAAGCCATAGGTCATCGAGCTGTAAATGACGGTGGCGTGTGGCCCAACTATGACCTGCTCACAGTTTTAGTCCGTTTTAACCACATTGTCATAACAACTGCAGGTGACAGCAGGTGGAGGGCAAAGGCCACAGACCACTGCCTGTTAATAAGACCCAGGCTCTCCCTAGGAGGCTGAGAGGAGACTCAACAGAAAGACAAATACAGACAGAGGCCAGTGGAAGACTGAATAGACAGACAGACAGAGAGGCCAGTGGAAGACTGAATAGACAGACAGAGAGAGGCCAGTGGAAGACTGAATCCAGTCAGTACAGTTCAACTGGCTTGATGTTTGCCTTCCAGCTGTCCTGCCTGACACTCCTTTTGCCTCCACCTTAGATATCTGAGATTGATTCATACTGTCTGTCAGTAGTTGTGACAGCGCAACACAGGCTACATGTCCAGAAATGGGACAAATCAGCAGGCTTCAACACAGCACTTCTCCTACAATTACATAGGTGTTTCCCCTCTCTCTTCCCCCAAACATAAAACCAAATTAGTATGAAATTAATGTTGTGGAGTTTGTTTGTGGCCTTAGGTGTAGCTTTGGGGGAAATTTGCACCCTGCCTGGGGGGGGGGACGATGTAGGGGAAACACTGATCTCACAGTGTGATGTAACCCATACTGGGGCGGCAGCGTAGCCTAGTGGTGAGAGCGTTGGACTAGTAACCGGAAGGTTGCGAGTTCAAACCCCCGAGCTGACAAGGTACAAATCTGTCGTTCTGCCCCTGAACAGGCAGTTAACCCACTGTTCCCAGGCCGTCATTGAAAATATGAATATGTTCCTAACTGAATTGCCTGGTTAAGTAAAAAAAAAATGTTTTTATTAAAAACCCAGCCCATCACTCTGGCCTTGGCAGAGGAACTATTCTTACCCAAGAGTTAAAATCCATTCTGCCTACGTTAACACCTTGGTGGGGGAGGGGTACTGGAACAGTCAAACTGGCCGGTGTTTTCTCCCCACTGTATGACTGGACACATCTTTTTGATTACCACGGGGCTGTTTCACTAATCATACACTCAGGGGTGTAATTACTATTACACTGCTAGCCCGGTTCAATAATGACGGCAGCACTAAAAGCCCTTTCATCACTCAGTGGTATGGTACAGAGGTTGAGAGGGGAGAAGCTCACAGGAGCAGAAGTTAAAATGGCAGGACCAAAGTTACGGTGTTTATAAGAGAAAACAAGAGAAGACTCCAGAAGAAAGAGCCAGGTGAATGACTAACACATCTCACAGAAATAAAGTAGGAGGCTGATCCACATGGCAACACGTATAACAGACAGAACGGTGGACGGCTGGTGAGCAACAAGTGAGGAAAAAGGATAAAGGGACAGATATGAACGGTTTCAAAACAGAGGAGAGAGACTCAGATCCAGCATGGGGTGGATGAGTGGTCGTTGTCATGGCGACAATGCACTTTCCTGATTGACGCAACCCTAGCAGCCGGTCTCCAGTGAAACCAAATCTATTTTCTATCCTGAGGATGTGACGTGCGAAGCCCAGGGGACGCAAGCCAAGCAGAGGCCCCGTGATCACATACACTCACATGTACAGGATCCACAGGAGACACACAGGGTCCCCTGAGGACACACACACTCACATGTACAGGATCCACAGGAGACACAGGGCCCCCTGAGGACACACACACACTAGGGTTGTCACAATGCCAGTACAGCGGTACTCAGAGGTACGGTAACAAGGTAATAAAACAGTCCTAATGTTGGAGACAAACAGCCTGATGATGTCACGTAGAATCCCATGTTTATTTCCAAGCTGTAGCACATTATACTGAACCTGAAGTAGGTTATTAGAGGACCATAGACTTTAGTCTGCTTTGGGTTTTCCTTTTTGTCATGGAAAATCTGGTATCGTAGTATCGTGATATCGGTACCGTGACAACATTAACACACGACCCTGGGATGCTGCTCACCTGTATGGGTGAGGGGTACAGGGGTACTGTGTGTTTGGGTGTCAGGTGGGCCATCACAGAAAGGTGGTATTGAGTCACTGAAGAGCATATTGCTCAACAACTGGCATTTTGCTAAAGAAACAGATGAGGTCAGTCGCATCAGAGATCAGACAGAAAATCCACCCAGAATGGGACAAATCCTCCAGCATGACTCAGGGCCTCGATAGCAGACATTAAACATTTAGATGATTCAGTACGACTTAAGCCTAATGAGTTGACTGAAAGATAGACAACATGGTGCCTTTTGCGGTCCTATAATTGTTATATGCATGAAGGCTGAAACACACATGTACAGTGGTGCTTCTGAATACAGCCCAGCACCCAGCAGCCTTCAGTACCACCATCACCACCCTCTCCGACTCCCATCCCTAATGGATCCCTAATGGTGTTAACCATCCGGCTGGCACCTAAGACACATCAAAACTCTAACCCTAATCGCCTCTCTCTCCATCTGTCTACCTCGCCCAGACACAGCTCCACCACTTCCTGCTGTTCATTATGTCCCAGAATATAGCCAATTAAAGTAGACAGGGCGGAACTTGTGGCACATTTCAGAAGAAGAACGTGCAGAGACTGTGGACACCTGTGGCAGAACAAACTGTCAGAGACGTCATACTGGGCTTAATGATGACACGCAGCAGTGGGCCTGGACAGCCAAGGCAGAGTCACTTTGAGAACAGAGAGAGGGGTTCAAGCTCTTTCTCCAACATTAGCGCAAGTTGATGGGTGACCTCCGGAGTCTGGAGTTATGTTTAGCGCGGGAGAAGAACTGAAACCTGACTAGAAATTAACTGACAGACTGAAACATTTACTTTCACAATATTATTCCAGAGTACCACACTTTTGGGATGGAGATCTTTCCTTGGGAAAATACTGGGCGGTTCATCAAGCTGTTTGGATTTACCCTAGATCGGGAGGGGAGCGGATCACTTGAAGTCAAACATCAGGGTTATTACATAAAGATTATCCACAACTTTCTAGCCAAATAACCAGGTGCTAGGGACATTATTGGATTGGACAGTGGTTGAAGACCAAATTAGGCAGTTCAAAAACCATAACAGAAAAAGACATGGGAGGACTTCTTAACTTTAGCAGCCAACAAGGTACTCACATCTGCTTCCCATACTTCATTTAAACTGGACAGGCCTCGCCAGAGAAAACATCTCAGCATGCCATTTCATAACAGCAAATACTGAGAATTGAAGGGTGAGTATCAGGTGTATCGTTGCTCAACACTACTGTGTTCCTAACAGGCTAAGAATGGATGATGTCAGCCAGGTGAGAAACATCAGCCAGTTCAGAGGTTTCCAACAGAACACTGTGTGCTATAGAAGAGAAAACCCCTTTACAGTCTGCATGGAGGGGGGGTTACATCTCCAAATGAGCCTTTCAAACTTCCCACGTTGCATCTAAGGTTTCAACCATCTGCCTTGCTGCTAGCTAAATACCATATTGCATTTACTTGGCAAATGGATTACACTCACTGAAGACAGGAGAGGGGATAAGAACATTCCAAAATGGGAAATAGTCATTTCGATGGCAGAACATGGATGATATCCTTGGTGAATGAGCGCTATACATATTCTCAGATAAGGAGGGGAAAGGGCGAAACGGTTGCAATGTTCCACACAATGAGGTGCATGATTCTAAAACAGATTCAACTCACATAGATTTAAAGTCTGTGATTAGTCTTTTTGTGGAGAACAGAGGTAAGACTATAGTCTAGCAGGACAATGGCAAGGCAGCGAAGCCTCTCCATACACGTCAAGGAGAGAGTGCTTATTTACTCCACCTGGTAGGCTACTCTCTACCGTCTATTAGGAGACAAGGAAAAGGAGATCATTTAAGTGAATCCTATTGTATAGGTACTGCCTGGTGTGCAGCTGACTAAGAGTACTGTCACCAGATAGGCTTTGGCGGTGTAAGGGATATACCGTACACCAGGGGATTTGGAAAAATACCCAGGATATTATACCATCAAAAGAAAGAAAAAAATGTCAATAAATGTCAATATGTGGAGCTACTTTAAAATTACTAACTGCAGTCAACTTGGTCAATACGTTAAAACATGAAGAAAATTGCGTTCTTCATTTCACCTGTCACAGTATTTTACAGTATGAAGCTTAGCGTCATTCCCCAGAAGAGTTGAACCAGCCATGTGTTTGTTTGTAAATAGCACAATGGGAGAAAGAGGGCTGAATTTGAAACTCAGCAGAAAAAGAAACGTCCTCGCTGTCAACTGCATTTATTTTCAGCCAACTTAACATGTGGAAATATTTGTATGAACATAAGATTAAACAACTGAGACTAGAGGTCGACCGATTATGATTTTTCAACACCGATACCGATTATTGGAGGCCCAAAAAAGCTGATACCGATTAAATCGGACGATTTTTATTGATGTATTATGTAATAACACTTATTTTAACTTAATATAATACATCAATAAAAATCAATTTAGCCTCAAATAAATAATGAAACATGTTCAATTTGGTTTAAATAATCTAAAAACAAACTGTTGGAGAAGTAAAAGTGCAATATGTGCCATGTAAAATAGCTAACGTTTGAGTTCCTTGCTCAGAACATGAGAACATATGAAAGTTGGTGGTTCCTTTTAACATGAGACTTCAATATTCCAAGGTAAGAGGTTTTAGATTGTAGTTAATATAGTATTTGTAGGACTCTCTCTCTATACCATTTGTATTTCATATACCTTTGACTATTGGATGTTCTTATAGGCACTATAGTATTGCCAGGGTAACAGTCTAGCTTCCGTCCCTCTCCTCGCCCCTACCTGGGCTCGACCCAGGAACACATCGAAAACAGCCACACTCGAAGCAGCGTTACCCATCGCTCCACAAAAGGCTTGCAGAGCAAGGGAATAACTATTCCAAGTCTCAGAGCGAGTGATGTTTGAAACGCTATTAGCGCACACCCAGCTAACTAGCTAGCCATTTCACATTGGTTACACCAGCCATTAGGCTGATAGGCTTGAAGTCATAAACAGAGCTGTGCTTGCAAAGAGCTGCTGGCAAAACGCACGAAAGTGCTGTTTGAATGAATGCTTACGAGCCTGCTGCTGCCTACCATCGCTCAGTCAGACGGCTCTATCAAATCATAGACTTAATTATAACATAATAACACACAGAAATACGAGTCTATGGTAATTAATATGGTTGAATCCAGAAACTATCATTTCGAAAACAAAACGTTTATTATTTCAGTGAAATACGGAACCGTTCAGTATTTTATCTAACGGGTGGCATCCCTAAGTCTAAATATTCCTGTTCCATTGCACAACCTTCAATGTCATAATTATGTCAAATTCAGGCAAATTAGTTCGCAATGAGCCAGGCTGCCCAAACTGTTGCATATACCCTGACTCTGCGTGCAATGAACGCAAGAGAAGTGACACAATTTCACCTGGTTAATATTGCCTGCTAACCTGGATTTCTTTTAGCTAAATATGCAGGTTTTAAAATATATACTTCTGTGTATTGATTTTAAGAAAGGCATTGGTGTTTATGGTTAGGTACAGTCCAACGATTGTGCTTTTTTCACAAATGCGCTTTTGTTAAATCATCCCCCAGTGTTGCATCGATTATATGCAACGCAGGACACGCTAGATAAACGAGTAACATCAACCATGTGTAGTTATAACTAGTGATTATGATTGATTGATTGTTTTTTATAAGATAAGTTTAATGCTAGCTAGCAACTTAACTTGGCTTCTGCATTTGCGTAACAAGCAGGCTCCTCGTGGAGTGCAATGACAGGCGGGTGGTTAGAGCGTTGGACTAGTTAACTGTAAGGTTGAAAGATTGGATCCCCCGGGCTGATAAGGTGAAAATCTGTCGTTTGGCCCTGAACAAAGCAGTTAACCCACCGTTCCTAGGCTAGATATCTTAGAACGGCTTTCTGCTAGAAGTCAAAGAGTGCTTGATGAGTTCTGGATGTGTTCTGATGAGTTCTGGATGAGTTCTGGATGAGTTCTGGATGAGTTCTGGATGAGTTCTGTACAGCTGCCATTTTTTTGTCCGCTCCGTTCTGCTCTGTGTAAACATGCTGCTCTTCCTTCAGAAAAGCATGCCTCACAACTTTGTTCATTGGCACAATTGGTCTCATAAATGTCCACACGCAAAGAAAAAGACATTTCGGTAGCTACTGGCTAAGCTTGTATAACTTCATGAGCTGGATTTGCCCATCTTTGCAATTAGTTTTAGCTCGTTAGCATTTAGCTAACATCATCTATGTGACGTTGCTATTAGTTTGTGCTAATTTTGTTAGCATTCTGGTAATATAGCCCCAGTGGGCTTTTGTGTTTTTAGCACCCCTTTGTATGCTATTCCGGTAATACCATAAATCCCGGGATGAGAGAAGGATGGTATGATGATCTGAAAATCTGGATACTGCCCAAGCCTAACGCAACTCCAATGCCAGCGAGCAGAAGCACAGTGGTAAGCCCAGCATTGGCACACTGCTGTGCAAGCAGACTCACCCATGCTAAGGACATCAGTGGGGGCTAGTGCCATGAGAGTAACCTGACAAAGACCATTTATTATGGTCGAAATGTTGGAAACTGTTAAAACTGGTTTCCAAAATATGTCAGAAATAACATTCTTCCTGTGCAAACAGAAAGCATGTTTAGATTAACATGCAGTGGAGTCTTCTGTCTTTGAGGTGATTTGTTTGGTTTGCTTCCTACTGTAAACAGGGAGCCAAATGTGCATGATTGCAGCAACCAAGGAATGGCCAGTTTCCCTTAGCTTTTTCACTGAGTAATAACACCAAAAAGATCCTATTTGTTTTCATCAAATAGCCTTAAGCTTGTACTGCAATTCTTGCCTTGCCTTTTCCCTCGTGCACAGTGTCTGTAGCCAATGAAATAAGCCCTTTTTCTGGTCACTGAGTTCAGAGGCCTGTTCTGCTACCTCAGACATGGCCTCCCTTCCTCCCTAGTTCCTTTCCTAGTCCCGTCGTCCCTTCCTTCCCCCCTCCCTAGTCCAGTCTTCCCTTCCCCTTCCTCCCTTCCCCCTGCCTAGCCCCGTCGTCCCTTCCCCCTCCCTAGTCCCGTCGTCCCTTCCCTAGTCCCGTCGTCCCTTCCCCCTGCCTAGCCCCGTCGTCCCTTCCCCCTCCCTAGTCCCGTCGTCCCTTCCCTAGTCCCGTCGTCCCTTCCCCCTCCCTAGTCCCGTCGTCCCTTCCCCCTCCCTAGTCCCGCCGTCCCTTCCCCCTCCCTAGTCCCGTCGTCCCTTCCCCCTCCCTAGTCCCGCCGTCCCTTCCCCCTCCCTAGTCCCGCCGTCCCTTCCCCCTCCCTAGTCCCGCCGTCCCTTCCCCCTCCCTAGTCCCGCCGTCCCTTCCCCCTCCCTAGTCCCGCCGTCCCTTCCCCCTCCCTAGTCCCGTCGTCCCTTCCCCTAGTCCCGCCGTCCCTCCATTGTCCCTTCCCCCCTCCCTTCGTCCATCTCAGACTTTCCCAAACAGTTTGTCACTATTTTTCCCTTCCCTTCCAGTCTCTCTCTCCCTCCTCCCCACTGAGAGACACTCACTAAGCAGAGGCATAAGTAAGCCTAGGACTGTGGGGACTGTAAAAACACCAACATGGTCAAGGGCCGGATCCCACAGAGCACAGGAGGATGTTAGCTCCTCTTGGTGACCTTGGGCTTGGGAAGGAGTCCCACGATCCCAGAAAAGGAACAGGGTCCTCACCGCCAACATCTGCTACGCTAATATCCCACGGAAGACCAGGCTCTGACGCCAGAGCTGCTAGAGGGTGGACACACACACGCCATGGAAGACCAGGCTCTGAGACCAGAGCTGCTAGAGGGTGGACACACACACACCATGGAAGACCAGGCTCTGAGACCAGAGCTGCTAGAGGGTGGACACACACACGCCATGGAAGACCAGGCTCTGAGACCAGAGCTGCTAGAGGGTGGACACACACACGCCATGGAAGACCAGGCTCTGAGACCAAAGCTGCTAGAGAGTGGACACACACACGTCACAAACAAACATTTCACAAACAAAAAACTCTGGAATAGCAAAGGAAGAGAATTAAAAATCCTGTCATTTAGAATGATTTACACTTAACTCAATAAGAAGGAACTAAGGAGTGCCCACCTGAATTTCTAAATAGTTCTGAGAATGTAAAGCAAAGGGGATCTCAGAACTGCACTGATCTCTTATGTTAATGGAAAGTCCAAGTCATATAAAGTGACAGGTTCACTTGGTATTCAAGGCCTGGTTTCAGTTACTGACATGACTTTTACTGGATCAATTCTGAATTACATTAGTGCAAGTCAGCATGGGACGACTTTGAAGATCCCCAGGGAAACACTTAAGTTATGTGCTATTCCATATCATAAATGTGGCGTCAGTCGCTACCCCTTTCCCCCCTCCTGCTGAGACGAGCGAATACAGTAAACTGTAGATGCAAATTAAAACAATATTCCACAATGACATAAATATATGGAATGTTATTTTCTCTTATTAGAACTAACACATTGTCAAATGCCCTCTGCAGTAAGAGAGGACATTGGCAGGCAGCAGCGCGGTTTCTAAGCTACTGTAGAACAAAGGTGTAGGGTGTCGGCTAAGCACTGTTTAACCAATATTCCTTCTTGCCACCGCTGCAAAAGATATGACTTTTTATACAGCGCCGTGAAAGTATTTTTCCCCTTTCAGATTGTCTGTTTGCATATTTTTGATACTGAATGTTAGACCTTCAACCAAAACAAAATATTAGATAAAGGGAATCATCAATCTACACACAATACCCCATAATGACAAAGATAAAATTTGAAAATGTCATTTAAAAATAAATATCAGAAATACCTTATTTACATAAGCATTCAAACTCTATGGCTAAGAGTCGAAAATGAGCTCAGGTGCATCCCGTTTCCATTGGTCATCCTTGAGATGTCCATCTGTGGTAAATTCAATTGATTGGACACTGGAAAGGCACACACACCTGTCTGTATAAGGTCCTACAGTTGACAGTGCATGTCAGAGCAAAACCCAAGCCATGAGGTCGAAGGAATCTCCAAGACAGGATTGTATCGAGGCACAGATCTGGGGAAGGGTACCAAAACAAATGTATGGAGCATTGATGTTCCCCAAGAACACAGTGGCCTCCATCATTCTTAAATAGAAGAAGTTTGGATCCACCAAGACTCTTCCTAGAGCTGGCCTCCCAGCCAAACTGAGCAATCAGGGGAGAAGGGCCTTGGTCAGAGAGGTGACCAAGAACCCGATGGTCACTTACAGAGCTCCTCTTTGGAGATGGGAGAACCTTCCAGAAGGACAACCATCTTTGCAGCACTCCACCAATCAATCTTATGGTAGAGTGGCCAGACAGGCGCCACACAGTTAGAAGGCACGACATCCCGCTTGGAGCTTGCCAAAAGGAACCTAAAGTACACTGACCATTAGAAACAAGATTGAAATCTTTGGCCTGAATGCCAAGCGTCACGTCTGGAGGAAACCAGGCACTGCTCATCACCTGGCAAATACAATCCCAAACTGTGAAGCATGGAGGCAGCATCATACTGTGGGGATGTTTTTCAGCGGCAGGGACTGGAAGACTAGTCAGCATTGTGGGAAACATGGAGTAAAGCACAGAGAGATCCTTGAAGAAAACCTGCTCCAGAGCGCTCAGGACCTCAGACTGGGGCGAAGGTTCACCTTCCAACAGAACAATGACCCTAAGCACACAGCCAAGACAATGTAGAAGTGGCTTCAGGACATGTCTCTGAATGTCTTTGAGTGGCCCAGCCGATCGAACATCTCTGTAGACCTGACAATAGCTGTGCAGCGACCCTCCCCATCCAACCTGACAGAGCTTGAGAGGATCTGCAGAGAAGAATGGGAGAAACTCCCCAAATACAGGTGCCAAGCTTGTAGCGTCATACCCAAGAAGACTCGAGGCTGTAATCCCTGCCAAAGGTGCTTCAACAAAGTACTGAGTAAAGGGTCTGAATACTTAAGTACAATGTCAGTTTTTTTAAAACCAGTTTTTACTTTGTCGTTATGGGGTATTGCGTGTAGATTGATAAGAAAAAATTAAACGATTTAATACATTTTATAATAAGGCTGTAACGTAACAAACAGTGGAAAAGTGAAGGGGTCTGAATACTTTCCGAATGCACTGTAGGTTGGTAGATATTTCTGCCGGGAAGAGCTTTTAAATGGATAGTCATTGGCTCAATGACTGGAAGTGTATGGAAACAGCTAGCATGTCATTGAAGTAACGCTAGTAGCCGCTACCTTTGCCACAACTGTTGAAAACAATCCTAGGGGAAACACTGGTATATGCTAGGTGCAGCTGGCTACTGAGAGAAATAATCTATATGGGCATTTTTTATTCATGGCCCTGATCTCACACTCCGGAAATAGGTCTGCGATCCAGGCTGCCTCTTCCCTGATAAACAGAGATGGGTGTAGAGTTATGGTCAACCCCCACACAAGCAACAACAACAAACAGGGTAGACTAGGCTTCATTTGAGGTGAGGGGTGAAGGTTTCCATGCATTTGCTCAGGTAGGCAAGTAGCTACTCTAAATAAACCGTGTGTCATTCTAGATATAGACCCAGGCTACAAATACTGTGCTGCTGGTATTCAAGTGATTTTATCTGAGTTCTGACTGACACATTGGCTCAATGAGAGAAAGAAAGAATGGAATCTTTCCCTTCCAGGAACTGCAATTCCACAAACCCTAGTTGCATTCTGAATTATTAACAGGAACACAGAGCTGGCTCCAATCAGGGATGACGTAGCCCATGCACACAGCTAGCAACAACACACCTCCGCTACTCTGCCTGACAAACACATGCAGAGGAGGACATTACGGCACTAATGTTATCATCATGTGGAAATAGCCAGGCGATAGGCCTACCCTCTGCTCAGCTGAATGGAGTTCGGGAGGAAAACATGTCAAATAGAGTAGCAACACATCAAACCAAGGATAGAAAACAACACTAGGAGATCATGAATGAGCTCTCCACCTTTCCTTAGCCCGGAGTGAGTGAGTGTACGAGTGAGTGTACGAGTGTACATGTTTGAATGAAAGAGCTATTCAATGACACCTCATATTCAGCACTTCTATCCCAGAGTGACTCCTCGTGTCCTTGCCTTTGTTGACAAACGTCAGCCAGACACGTCATGGAAAGTATCTGAACTAGAAAATTGAGGTCAGGAGGAACACTCAACTGAATCAAAGCATGTATATAGGCCAGCATGCAGGTGTGTCTATAACAACGTAACCACACTGTGTCTATAGAAGATGGAGGCAAGGCCAGTGATTGAATAATGATAACACACACAAAACTCAGGCCTAATATTTATTGCTCAGAGTTCTGAGCCTAGCTAATATAACAGGCTAGTTATGAGAAAGGGCCTATGTTTCAACACCCACAGCGATAAACTCCAGCGTAGCCTTTGGCACGGTAATCTCTCGTGGACAGACACACGTAACATAACTGTGGGATGACACGACTAACGAGGACATCTGATTCGGTGAGCACGTTTGTGTCACTGATCATTTGGCCAAATCACGATTTTTGCAGGCGTTCACATCTTTTCCAATTCCGGGAGGTGAGGGGACATTTGGCAAATGCTTTGGCTGAGAGTTTCACTTTAGGGGGGTGGAGACTTCGCTAGTCTTGTTAGCATCGTTTGTCATACATCCCCCAGAACCTAATCGGGTGTGTAATGTAAATACACAACATTTTGGTTCTGGGTTTGTGAGATTCTCCGGCGTATGAAAGCTTTTCTAACAAGTGGAAACAAGGCAGGCAGTCAGATAGAAAACACATCCTTCTGTACAGTGGTAGGAAGGCCTGCGTGACAAACCCATATCACTATCATTTCCCCCCTCCTTTCAGTTCAGGCCCTTATATACATGACATCATCTAAAGACCTTTTCTTGCTCCGCTGCTATGTGAGACGCTGGGACGGTCTGAAAACACTAACTCAAACAGGCAGGGACAAGTGACAGAAGGACATGTTGTACATTCCAGAGAGAAAAAGACTTCCATTTCACTTCAGAAAGCCAACACATCGCTGACTCCAAATCTGGCTCCTTGATCCATCTCTCTCTCTCTCTCTTTGCACGCTTCTCGTCTCATACCAGTACTACAGCCAGCTTCACACATCCAACTAGAAAAATAAGATTGTGTTCTTCAAAAGCACCCCCAATTTTTTTTTTTTTTTTACATTTCAACAAATATATTTTCTTAAGGTGCACATAAAAAATAGTCTGTTTTTAAATGGATAATTTATTTGTTGGACACTTTCTCCAGTGGGAACAGCAGAGGTAGCGAAGGACCTCCGAGGGGGGAGAGTCCAGATTCTGAAGGCCAGTGGACCACCAACCATTTCATTCCCTCACCACATCCTGACCCAGTCATTACCCTCGATCCATCATCCACAACTCTTTTCCAGTCTGCCTCGCTACGCTGCCCAGGCCAAAACACAGGCCTGCAAATGTGAAAACAATTCAATTAAATCAACGCCACAACACACTACCAAACAGAAACACACATGCCTGTGGAGGCATCAGAGTGAAATATCCTCATTATCTCGTTACTGAAATGCACATTGAGTTTTACAGGAGCTCCACTGGTCCACCCACTTACTGGAAAACCTCCAGGCTAACAGTCAGCAGGGCTCTCCTCCATCTCCACAGCAGGGAGAAGAGAGCAAAACACAGCAATTGGAGCTGGATGCATCAACCATGAGGGCAAACGGCGTAAAACTGAAATATGTTCTACAACAATAGTCAACGGAGCACTAAATTGACCTTTCAAACACTTGATTTTGTGTATTTTTGCAGAGCAGTCTTCACTCTCTATCAGTACAAAAGGGGCCTGGATGTTAGGGGGACTTGTAATTAGTGGAGCTATGTGGAGGGGGAGAAATTCCAGAAATACGTGGAAAACCTGACTTAACACAGCAGTCTCCTCTTGCCTTCTGTGTGAACTTTCACTGGCTCGCGTGAGCTGGCCCCCTGAATTTACGAGTGAGGGAAGCAACGAGATTGTTTTGAGCCTCAGCATGTGTGTAATAGCCACCCTCACACGCCACCCTCCGACATACAAAAGCATCTGCCTCGCAGCACACTGTGCAGATTTTAACCCAGATGTACTGTGATGTACTGTAGCTTGTTTCAGACTCATAGACTCATAGTCCCATGGACAACTAGACACGCGTCTCCCGTCCCATGGACAACTAGACACGCGTCTCCCGTCCCATGGACAACTAGACACGCGTCTCCCGTCCCATGGACAACTAGACACGCGTCCCTGGACCCGTCCCGTGGACAACTCCCGTGGACACGACACGCGTCTCCCGTCGAGACACGCGTCTCCCGTCCCGTGGACACGCGTCTCCCGTCCCATGGACACGTCCCATGGACACGTCTCCCGTCCCATGGACAACTAGACACGCGTCTCCCGTCCCGTGGACAACTAGACACGCGTCTCCCGTCCCGTGGACAACGAGACACGCGTCTCCCGTCCCGTGGACAACTAGACACGCGTCTCCCGTCCCGTGGACAACTAGACACGCGTCTCCCGTCCCGTGGACAACTAGACACGCGTCTCCCGTCCCGTGGACAACTAGACACGTGTCTCCCGTCCCGTGGACAACTAGACACGTGTCTCCCGTCCCGTGGACAACTAGACACGCGTCTCCCGTCCCGTGGACAACTAGACACGTGTCTCCCGTCCCATGGACAACTAGACACGTGTCTCCCGTCCCATGGACAACTAGACACGTGTCTCCCGTCCCATGGACAACTAGACACGCGTCTCCCGTCCCATGGACAACTAGACACGCGTCTCCCGTCCCATGGACAACTAGACACGCGTCTCCCGTCCCATGGACAACTAGACACGTGTCTCCCGTCCCATGGACAACTAGACACGCGTCTCCCGTCCCATGGACAACTAGACACGCGTCTCCCGTCCCATGGACAACTAGACACTCGTCTCCCGGCCCATGGACAACTAGACACTTGGCTCACGGCCCATGGAGAACTAGACACTTGGCTCACTGACAGCACTTCTTGTTACTTAAACATTGCTTATTGTCGCTGTCATATTTTCTTTTTATATTTATTGAAAGTAGCAAATCAACGTACACTGAACATTTCAGGACTCTAGGACCAAGAATTTTTCAAAATAGCTTCTTTAGCTTCATAATTTTATGTTCGTTTGGAATATATGGTAATTTTTTTATTTCCTAAAGTGTGTTTTGGAGATAAGGTTTTCAACAGACATGGACATTATGTAATTCACCACATTGGTCTATTAGCAGACAGCCAGGGGAAGCCAGGAGGAAATGGCTAGCATTTTTACATGGGCAGGGCTCGGCCGGTCTGTAGATTACTGCTGTGTACACTGGAGAGTTGTGACAAAGGTGCTAGCTAAGCTAATGTTTAGTGGGTACATGAGGCTGGGGACCATGGATGAAGTGTTGTTACTAGCTCCTAGTTGGGCCACGGTCTGCTACAGCCCTCTTCTTCCTTTCAGTTGAAAAGGCAGCATAGAACCCCAACTCAGCTGATCGGGCTAAACCAGTCCAAGGCAGCATAGAAACCCCAACTCAGCTGATCGGGCTAAACCAGTCCAAGGCAGCATAGAAACCCAACTCAGCTGATCGGGCTAAACCAGTCCAAGGCAGCATAGAAACCCAACTCAGCTGATCGGGCTAAACCAGTCCAAGGCAGCATAGAACCCCAACTCAGCTGATCGGGCTAAACCAGTCCAAGGCAGCATAGAAACCCAACTCAGCTGATCGGGCTAAACCAGTCCAAGGCAGCATAGAAACCCAACTCAGCTGATCGGGCTAAACCAGTCCAAGGCAGCATAGAACCCCAACTCAGCTGATCGGGCTAAACCAGTCCAAGGCAGCATAGAACCCCAACTCAGCTGATCGGGCTAAACCAGTCCAAGGCAGCATAGAAACCCAACTCAGCTGATCGGGCTAAACCAGTCCAAGGCAGCATAGAACCCAAACTCAGCTGATCGGGCTAAACCAGTCCAAGGCAGCATAGAAACCCAACTCAGCTGATCGGGCTAAACCAGTCCAAGGCAGCATAGAACCCCAACTCAGCTGATCGGGCTAAACCAGTCCAAGGCAGCATAGAACCCCAACTCAGCTGATCGGGCTAAACCAGTCCAAGGCAGCATAGAACCCCAACTCAGCTGATCAGGCTAAATCAGTCCAAGGCAGCTGGCTAACTAATCATGAGCCAGTCAGTCACATCCCAATGAGCAGTGTTGAGAAACAGCGAGACTGATGTGGAGTTCGGGGTGTCAGTGACTGATAGCCAGGGATCCCTGGACATGAAAGAGCCATAGCAACCAAAACAACCCAACAAACACATTAGTATATGTTATTTCTAACTATTTCACCCAGGCCTCTCTTAGGATATTTTCCTGGAGTAAGTCAACCTTTTTCTGGCCCGTGTCAGAAAAAAAATGCAACTTTGGCTACAACTTCTCCAGACGTGTCCCAGCGGGCAGGCGTGTCCCAGCGGGCAGGCGTGTCCCAGCGGGCAGGCGTGTTCCAGTCCCTTTATCAGAATGTCAGATCTTGTCTCCTGTATTTGACCAAAACTGACAACACAATGCCTGGACTGAACAACCAGGCCTTAGCAACAAGTTGTCCATCCTTGACTGAACCCAACATAGACAACGATGTGGCCTTCAAAACGACATGGCCTCCAGTCATCTCCAAGGCAGCTTGGTGTTTTCAAGGCAAGGCCTTGCTGCAGCTCCTTGGTCTTTCACCCAGTTAGCAATAATTTCTGAGAGAACCACAGTGAGACTCCAGCAGCAGGAAAAGCTGACCACGACTCATTTTTGTTGATCCCTGCCTACAGACAGAAACTAAAACAAGAAGCTCCCACGCTGAGGTCTGTTCAACGCTGGTCAGACCAATCTGAATCCACACTCCAAGACTGCTTCCATCACGTGGACTGGGATATGTTTCGTATTGCGTCAGACAACAACATTGACGAATACGCTGATTCGGTGAGCGAGTTCATTAGATGTCGTTCCCATAGCAACGATTAAAACATTCCCAAACCAGAAACCGTGGATTGATGGCAGCATTCGCGTGAAACTGAAAGCCCGAACCACTGCTTTTAATCAGGGCAAGGTGACCGGAAGCATGACCGAATACAAACAGTGTAACTATTCCCTCCGGAAGGCAATCAAACAAGCTAAGCGTCAATATAGAGACAAAGTAGAATCTCAATTCAACGGCTCAGACACAAGAGGTATGTGGCAGGGTCTACAGTCAATCACGGATTACAAAAAGAAATCCAGCCCCGTCACTGACCAGGATGTCTTGCTCCCAGGCAGACTAAATAACTTTTTTGCCCGCTTTGAGGACAATACAGTGCCACTGACACGGCCCGCAACTAAAACATGCGGACTCTCCTTCATTGCAGCCGACGTGAGGAAAACATTTAAACGTGTCAACCCTCGCAAGGCTGCAGGCCCAGACGGCATCCCCAGCCACGCCCTCAGAACATGCTCAGACCAGCTGGCCGGTGTGTTTACGGACATATTCAATCAATCCCTATCCCAGTCTGTTGTTCCCACATGCTTCAAGAGGGCCACCATTGTTCCTGTTCCCAAGAAAGCTAAGGTAACTGAGCTAAACGACTACCGCCCCGTAGCACTCACTTCCATCATCATGAAGTGCTTTGAGAGACTAGTCAAGGACCATATCACCTCCACCCTACCTGACACCCTAGACCCACTCCAATTTGCTTACCGCCCAAATAGGTCCACAGACGATGCAATCTCAACCACACTGCCCTAACCTTTCTGGACAAGAGGAATACCTATGTGAGAATGCTGTTCATCGACTACAGCTCGGCATTCAACACCATAGTACCCTCCAAGCTCGTCATCAAGCTCGAGACCCTGGGTCTCGACCCCGCCCTGTGCAACTGGGTACTGGACTTCCTGACGGGCCGCCCCCAGGTGGTGAGGGTAGGCAACAACATTTCCACCCCGCTGATCCTCAACACTGGGGCCCCACAAGGGTACGTTCTGAGCCCTCTGCTGTACTCCCTGTTCACCCACGATTGTGTGGCCACGCACGCCTCCAACTCAATCATCAAGTTTGCGGACGACACAACAGTGGTAGGCTTGATTACCAACAACGACGAGACGGCTTACAGGGAGGAGGTGAGGGCCCTCGGAGTGTGGTGTCAGGAAAATAACCTCACACTCAACGTCAACAAAACTAAGGAGATGATTGTGGACTTCAGGAAACAGCAGAGGGAACACCCCCCTATCCACATTCATGGAACAGTAGTGGAGAGGGTAGTAAGTTTTAAGTTCCTCTGCGTACACATCACAGACAAACTGAATTGGTCCACCCACACAGACAGCATCGTGAAGAAGGCGCAGCAGCGCCTCTTCAACCTCAGGAGGCTGAAGAAATTCGGCTTGTCACCAAAAGCACTCAAACTTCTACAGATGCACAACCGAGAGCATCCTGGCGGGCTGTATCACCGCCTGGTACGGCAACTGCTCCGCCCACAACCGTAAGGCTCTCCAGAGGGTAGTTAGGTCTGCACCACGCATCACTGGGGGCAAACTACCTGCCCTCCAGGACACCTACACCACCCGATGTCACAGGAAGGCCATAAAGATCATCAAGGACAACAACCACCCAAGCCACTGCCTGTTCACCCCGCTATCATCTAGAAGGCAAGGTCAGTACAGGTGCATCAAAGCTGGGACCGAGAGACTGAAAAACAGCTTCTATCTCAAGGCCATCAGACTGTTAAACAGCCACCACTAACATTGAGTGGCTGCTGCCAACACACTGACCCAACTCCAGCCACTTTAATAATGGGAATTGATGGGAAATGTAAAATATATATCACTAGCCACTTTAAACAATGCTACCTAATATAATGTTTACATACCCTACATTATTCATCTTATATGTATATGTATATACTGTACTCTATATCATCTACTGCATCTTTATGTAACACATGTATCACTAGCCACTTTAACTATGCAACTTTGTTTACATACTCATCTCATATGTATATACTGCACTCAATACCATCTACTGTATCTTGCCTATGCCGCTCTGTACCATCACCCATTCATATATCTTTATGTACATATACTTTATCCCCTTACACTTGTGTCTATAAGGTAGTAGTTTTGGAATTGTTAGCTAGATTACTTGTTGGTTATTACTGCATTGTCGGAACTAGAAGCACAAGCATTTCGCTACACTCGCATTAACATCTGCTAACCATGTGTACGTGACAAATAAAATTTGATTTGATATGTTGTCATTATACTAGATGGACAGGCATTCAATCAAGAGCAGCAGACAAAGTATCGAAGACCATAATCAACCCTGTAGCATTTCACAAAGCAGGAGAGAGAGAGAGAGACAGAGACAACGTCAAACCAACACCCAGCGATAGAGGGGGAATCCTTGGCTGGGACAGTCTCACCTCCGATTCAGTGAAGTTGGTGCCACGTTTTTAGTGAGTCAAATTGGGTTACAGGATAAATTAGCCATGTTCTACATTGTAGGACATAATGTGATTGGCTGTGTTTACGCTGTTGTTAACACCAGTTCTCTGGCTAGGAGCGGTCTTTGATGAATGATTGATGAGCTTGCTCTGCAAACCGAAACAGAGGCCTAGTGTTACCTGAGGAAGGAGATACGCCTGATCGGTCGGTAGCACCAGGCCTACGCCCAGCGACACAGTTTCCTAAAACAACACACACACAAAGAAACACACAAGGGATCATATACTGTATACACAAACAAACACTAGGCTTTTTACACACCCACACAACAAACAGAGATCACCAACACACACACTTTTACCTGCCAAAACACACACACACACAAGCAGCAGTCTCCAGTAGAGTGATACACAGCACAGTAACATTCGACACCAGTGGGTAATTAGTGGTGTTAGCTGGCTTCTGATAAGCTACTGGTCTATGATGCAACACCCAGCATGGCGTCCATGTTGAACCGATGCAGACACACCACCAAGACAAAAGCAGGGGACCGTCCTTAGCTACGGGAGGTTTAAGTTCACAAACGTTCGTTTGAAAGTGCAAATCCTATTTAAAACACATTTCTATTTCAAATTGCTACTGGCAATGAAAACGGGAGAGTATGAAATTGAGGGAATAAAAGTTGCAGAGTGGAAAGAAATTAAAGGTTAACGCACCAGGAGAATCAACTGCAGAATGAAAGCAATTAGAGGTGGGGGTTTGTGTTGAGCACTTTTTCAACGCAGAGTCTTGTAAAGACGTCAGAAACAGGACGTCTGACACACACACAGAGAGACAGAGAGAGAGGTTGAGGGTGCTGGGGCGTAATTAAGGGAACCTTCTCGTGGCTCGCTGGCATTTGGGCTTCAATCTGAAGACTCCAATTAGGAGGTTCGGTCAGAGAAACAAACATGCCTCAGTCTGGAGAGAAGGGCTGAGGGGAGCCGGTGGTTCACCAATAACCAAGCACAGAGAGGAGAAATGTTAAACTAATTAAAAGTGCCAGACCAAAATGGCTACAGGGGTTTAAAAGAGGGAAACAAAATAAAAAAGTAGAGTGAATCATGTCTGAGGGCCCAGGCAAAGGCCCCAAACGTGGAAGTCTGAGGGGGTGAAGAAACCACAGACTCACATTCAAATAGACTCCACGTGAATATTTCCACCCACTATGTGGACACAGACACACACCCATCCAGACTGCAAACACATTGCAAAACAGCTGACGTTGGAGCTGGTTGACCTTGAACCAGAAAGCACGCTCTCTCTTGCATTTCACCCGGCCCATATTTTGCTCCGGCTGCCAGCGAGCTTCACCATCTATAGAAGTCCAACGGCGCTGATCGCCTTCCCATCAGCTATTTTAAGCAACCTCTCCACCCCTAGCCTTCCACCTCCTACCCCTCTCTGCCCTCCACCCCCTACCCCTCTCTGCCCTCCACCCCCTACCCCTCTCTGCCCTCCACCCCCTCCAGCCCTCCCCCCCTACCCCTCTCTGCCCTCCACCCCCTACCCCTCCCTGCCCTCCACCTCCTACCCCTCCCTGCTCTCCACCTCCTACCCCTCCCTGCCCTCCACCTCCTACCCCTCCACCTCCTACCCCTCCACCTCCTACCCCTCCACCTCCTACCCCTCCACCTCCTACCCCTCCACCTCCTACCTTCCCCGCGATATGCAACGGTTCAGGGAAGTCAGGAACCAATAGACGCAGTCAGTCAGGAAAGCTAAGGCCAGCTTCTTCAGGCAGAAGTTTGCATCCTGTAGCTCCAACTCCAAAAAGTTCTGGGACACTGTAAAGTCCATGGAGAACAAGAGCACCTCCTCCCAGCTGCCCACTGCACTGAGGCTAGGTAACACAGTCACCACCGATAAATCCATGATTATCAAAAACTTCAACAAGCATTTCTCAACGGCTGGCCATGCCTTCCTCCTGGCTACTCCAACCTCGGCCAACAGCTCCGCCCCCCCCCCCCGCAGCTACTCGCCCAAGCCTCTCCAGGTTCTCCTTTACCCAAATCCAGATAGCAGATGTTCTAAAAGAGCTGCAAAACCTGGACCCGTACAAATCAGCTGGGCTTGACAATCTGGACCCTCTATTTCTGAAACTATCCGCCACCATTGTCGCAACCCCTATTACCAGCCTGTTCAACCTCTCTTTCATATCGTCTGAGATCCCCAAGGACTTGAAAGCTGCCGCAGTCATCCCCCTCTTCAAAGGGGGAGACACCCTGGACCCAAACTGTTACAGACCTATATCCATCCTGCCCTGCCTATCTAAGGTCTTCGAAAGCCAAGTCAACAAACAGGTCACTGACCATCTCGAATCCCACCGTACCTTCTCCGCTGTGCAATCTGGTTTCCGAGCCGGTCACGGGTGCACCTCAGCCACACTCAAGGTACTAAACGATATCATAACCGCCATCGATAAAAGACAGTACTGTGCAGCAGTCTTCATCGACCTTGCCAAGGCTTTCGACTCTGTCAATCACCATATTCTTATCGGCAGACTCAGTAGCCTTGGTTTTTCGGATGACTGCCTTGCCTGGTTCACCAATTACTTTGCAGACAGAGTTCAGTGTGTCAAATCGGAGGGCATGCTGTCCGGTCCTCTGGCAGTCTCTATGGGGGTGCCACAGGGTTCAATTCTCGGGCCGACTCTTTTCTCTGTATATATCAATGATGTTGCTCTTGCTGCGGGCGATTCCCTGATCCACCTCTACGCAGACGACACCATTCTATATACTTCCGGCCCGTCCTTGGACACTGTGCTATCTAACCTCCAAACGAGCTTCAATGCCATACAACACTCCTTCCGTGG
Source organism: Oncorhynchus keta (assembly GCF_023373465.1). NCBI lineage: Eukaryota > Metazoa > Chordata > Actinopteri > Salmoniformes > Salmonidae > Oncorhynchus > Oncorhynchus keta. The sequence continues at coordinate 233,264 of NW_026290979.1, forward strand.
CTACCAACTGCTCTTAAGTGCTAGTAAAACCAAATGCATGCTTTTCAACCGATCGCTGCCTGCACCCGCATGCCCGACTAGTATCACTACCCTGGATGGTTCCGACCTTGAATATGTGGACATCTATAAGTACCTAAGTGTCTGGCAAGACTGCAAACTCTCCTTCCAGACTCATATCAAACATCTCCAATCGAAAATCAAATCAAGAGTCGGCTTTCTATTCCGCAACAAAGCCTCCTTCACTCACGCCGCCAAACTTACCCTAGTAAAACTGACTATCCTACCGATCCTCGACTTCGGCGATGTCATCTACAAAATTGCTTCCAACACTCTACTCAGCACACTGGATGCAGTTTATCACAGTGCCATCCGTTTTGTCACTAAAGCACCTTATACCACCCACCACTTTTATCTCCCTCACCAACTTCAAACATCTGCTAACCGATCGCTGCAGCTGTACATAGTCTATTGGTAAATAGCCCATCCATTTTCACCTACCTCATCCCCATACTGTTTTTATTTATTTACTTTTCTGCTCTTTTGCACACCAATATCTCTACCTGTACATGACCATCTGATCATTTATCACTCCAGTGTTAATCTGCAAAATTGTAATTATTCACAATTTTCTACTGTGTTATTGACTTGTTAATTGTTTACTCCATGTGTAACTCTGTGTTGTCTGTTCACACTGCTATGCTTTATCTTGGCCACGTCGCAGTTGCAAATGAGAACTTGTTCTCAACTAGCCTACCTGGTTAAATAAAGGTGAAATTAAAAAATAATAATAAAAAACCTCCTACCCCTCTCTGCCCTCTCCCTCCGTATGTCTGGGAGATCCTCTAAACAGAGGAGCAGCGACAGCAGGAGGCAGGATCATTATCATGTAATGTGATGTTAGGGTAGACCTGTGGCCAGATGCCCAGGGGTTTACCAGGGAGAATAATCTGGAGCAGTCCTTGCCTTGTCAGGACCCCACTTCCACAACCATTCCCTGGGGGCTAGTGGTCATGGTGGCATATTGGAAGCAACCAAAGTATTGAATCAAACATCTGCAGTATACCCCGGTACAGAATGGGTCTGACAGTATAAACATCTACAGTATACCCCGGTACAGAACGGGTCTGACAGTATAAACATCTACAGTATACCCCGGTACAGAACGGGTCTGACAGTATAAACATCTACAGTATACCCCGGTACAGAACGGGTCTGACAGTATAAACATCTACAGTATACCCCGGTACGGTACAGAACGGGTCTGACAGTATAAACATCTACAGTATACCACGGTACAGAACGGGTCTGACAGTATAAACATCTACAGTATACCCCGGTACAGAACGGGTCTGACAGTATAAACATCTACAGTATACCCCGGTACAGAACGGGTCTGACAGTATAAACATCTACAGTATACCCCGGTACAGAACGGGTCTGACAGTATAAACATCTACAGTATACCCCAGTACAGAACGGGTCTGACAGTATAAACATCTACAGTATACCCCAGTACAGAATGGGTCTGACAGTATAATCATCTACAGTATACCCCAGTACAGAACGGGTCTGACAGTATAATCATCTACAGTATACCCCGGTACAGAACGGGTCTGACAGTATAAACATCTACAGTATACCCCGGTACAGAACGGGTCTGACAGTATAAACATCTACAGTATACCCCGGTACAGAACGGGTCTGACAGTATAAACATCTACAGTATACCCCGGTACAGAACGGGTCTGACAGTATAAACATCTACAGTATACCCCGGTACAGAACGGGTCTGACAGTATAAACATCTACAGTATACCCCGGTACAGAACGGGTCTGACAGTATAAACATCTACAGTATACCCCGGTACAGAACGGGTCTGACAGTATAAACATTACAGTATACCCCGGTACAGAACGGGTCTGACAGTATAAACATCTACAGTATACCCCGGTACAGAACGGGTCTGACAGTATAAACATCTACAGTATACCCCGGTACAGAACGGGTCTGACAGTATAAACATTACAGTATACCCCGGTACAGAACGGGTCTGACAGTATAAACATCTACAGTATACCCCGGTACAGAACGGGTCTGACAGTATAAACATCCACAGTATACCCCGGTACAGAACGGGTCTGACAGTATAAACATCTACACAGTATACCCCAGGTACAGAACGGGTCTGACAGTATAAACATCTACAGTATACCCCGGTACAGAACGGGTCTGACAGTATAAACATCTACAGTATACCCCGGTACAGAACGGGTCTGACAGTATAAACATCTACAGTATACCCCGGTACAGAACGGGTCTGACAGTATAAACATCTACAGTATACCCCAGTACAGAACGGGTCTGACAGTATAATCATCTACAGTATACCCCAGTACAGAACGGGTCTGACAGTATAAACATCTACAGTATACCCCAGTACAGAACGGGTCTGACAGTATAAACATCTACAGTATACCCCAGTACAGAATGGGTCTGACAGTATAATCATCTACAGTATACCCCAGTACAGAACGGGTCTGACAGTATAAACATCTACAGTATACCCCAGTACAGAACGGGTCTGACAGTATAAACATCTACAGTATACCCCAGTACAGAATGGGTCTGACAGTATAATCATCTACAGTATACCCCAGTACAGAACGGGTCTGACAGTATAAACATCTACAGTATACCCCGGTACAGAACGGGTCTGACAGTATAAACATCTACAGTATACCCCGGTACAGAACGGGTCTGACAGTATAAACATCTACAGTATACCCCGGTACAGAACGGGTCTGACAGTATAAACATCTACAGTATACCCCGGTACAGAACGGGTCTGACAGTATAAACATCTACAGTATACCCCGGTACAGAACGGGTCTGACAGTATAAACATCTACAGTATACCCCGGTACAGAACGGGTCTGACAGTATAAACATCTACAGTATACCCCGGTACAGAACGGGTCTGACAGTATAAACATCTACAGTATACCCCGGTACAGAACGGGTCTGACAGTATAAACATCTACAGTATACCCCGGTACATAACGGGTCTGACAGTATAAACATCTACAGTATACCCCGGTACAGAACGGGTCTGACAGTATAAACACAGTATACCCGTACAGAACGGGTCTGACAGTATAAACATCTACAGTATACCCCGGTACAGAACGGGTCTGACAGTATAAACATTACAGTATACCCCGGTACAGAACGGGTCTGACAGTATAAACATCTACAGTATACCCCGGTACAGAACGGGTCTGACAGTATAAACATCTACAGTATACCCCGGTACAGAACGGGTCTGACAGTATAAACATCTGCAGTATACCCCGGTACAGAACGGGTCTGACAGTATAAACATCTACAGTATACCCCGGTACAGAACGGGTCTGACAGTATAAACATCTACAGTATACCCCGGTACAGAACGGGTCTGACAGTATAAACATCTACAGTATACCCCGGTACAGAACGGGTCTGACAGTATAAACATCTACAGTATACCCCGGTACAGAACGGGTCTGACAGTATAAACATCTACAGTATACCCGGTACAGAACGGGTCTGACAGTATAAACATCTACAGTATACCCCGGTACAGAACGGGTCTGACAGTATAAACATCTACAGTATACCCCGGTACAGAACGGGTCTGACAGTATAAACATCTACAGTATACCCCGGTACAGAACGGGTCTGACAGTATAAACATCTACAGTATACCCCGGTACAGAACGGGTCTGACAGTATAAACATCTACAGTATACCCCGGTACAGAACGGGTCTGACAGTATAAACATCTACAGTATAACAGAACGGGTCTGACAGTATAAACATCTACAGTATACCCCGGTACAGAACGGGTCTGACAGTATAAACATCTACAGTATACCCCGGTACAGAACGGGTCTGACAGTATAAACATCTACAGTATACCCCGGTACAGAACGGGTCTGACAGTATAAACATCTACAGTATACCCCGGTACAGAACGGGTCTGACAGTATAAACATCTACAGTATACCCCGGTACAGAACGGGTCTGACAGTATAAACATCTACAGTATACCCCAGTGTTAATCTACAGAACGGGTCTGACAGTATAAACATCTACAGTATACCCCGGTACAGAACGGGTCTGACAGTATAAACATCTACAGTATACCCCGGTACAGAACGGGTCTGACAGTATAAACATCTACAGTATACCCCGGGTCTGACAGTATAAACATCTACAGAACAGGGTCTGACAGTATAAACATCTACAGTATACCCCGGTACAGAACGGGTCTGACAGTATAAACATCTAAACAGTATACCCCGGTACAGAACGGGTCTGACAGTATAAACATCTACAGTATACCCCGGTACAGAACGGGTCTGACAGTATAAACATCTACAGTATACCCCGGTACAGAACGGGTCTGACAGTATAAACATCTACAGTATACCCCGGTACAGAACGGGTCTGACAGTATAAACATCTACAGTATACCCCGGTACAGAACGGGTCTGACAGTATAAACATCTACAGTATACCCCGGTACAGAACGGGTCTGACAGTATAAACATCTACAGTATACCCCGGTACAGAACGGGTCTGACAGTATAAACATCTACAGTATACCCCGGTACAGAACGGGTCTGACAGTATAAACATCTACAGTATACCCCGGTACAGAACGGGTCTGACAGTATAAACATCTACAGTATACCCGGGTCTGACAGTATAAACATCTACAGAACAGGGTCTGACAGTATAAACATCTACAGTATACCCCGGTACAGAACGGGTCTGACAGTATAAACATCTACAGTATACCCCGGTACAGAATGGGTCTGACAGTATAAACATCTACAGTATACCCCGGTACAGAACGGGTCTGACAGTATAAACATCTACAGTATACCCCGGTACAGAATGGGTCTGACAGTATAAACATCTACAGTATACCCCGGTACAGAACGGGTCTGACAGTATAAACATCTACAGTATACCCCGGTACAGAACGGGTCTGACAGTATAAACATCTACAGTATACCCCGGTACAGAACGGGTCTGACAGTATAAACATCTACAGTATACCCCGGTACAGAACGGGTCTGACAGTATAAACATCTACAGTATACCCCGGTACAGAACGGGTCTGACAGTATAAACATCTACAGTATACCCCGGTACAGAACGGGTCTGACAGTATAAACATCTACAGTATACCCCGGTACAGAACGGGTCTGACAGTATAAACATCTACAGTATACCCCGGTACAGAACGGGTCTGACAGTATAAACATCTACAGTATACCCCGGTACAGAACGGGTCTGACAGTATAAACATCTACAGTATACCCCGGTACAGAACGGGTCTGACAGTATAAACATCTACAGTATACCCCGGTACAGAACGGGTCTGACAGTATAAACATCTACAGTATACCCCGGTACAGAACGGGTCTGACAGTATAAACATCTACAGTATACCCCGGTACAGAACGGGTCTGGTATCATCTACAGTATATACAGAACGGGTCTGACAGTATAAACATCTACAGTATACCCCGGTACAGAACGGGTCTGACAGTATAAACATCTACAGTATACCCCGGTACAGAACGGGTCTGACAGTATAAACATCTACAGTATACCCCGGTACAGAACGGGTCTGACAGTATAAACATCTACAGTATACCCCGGTACAGAACGGGTCTGACAGTATAAACATCTACAGTATACCCCGGTACAGAACGGGTCTGACAGTATAAACATCTACAGTATACCCCGGTACAGAACGGGTCTGACAGTATAAACATCTACAGTATACCCCGGTACAGAACGGGTCTGACAGTATAAACATCTACAGTATACCCCGGTACAGAACGGGTCTGACAGTATAAACATCTACAGTATACCCCGGTACAGAACGGGTCTGACAGTATAAACATCTACAGTATACCCCGGTACAGAACGGGTCTGACAGTATAAACATCTACAGTATACCCCGGTACAGAACGGGTCTGACAGTATAAACATCTACAGTATACCCCGGTACAGAACGGGTCTGACAGTATAAACATCTACAGTATACCCCGGTACAGAACGGGTCTGACAGTATAAACATCTACAGTATACCCCGGTACAGAACGGGTCTGACAGTATAAACATCTACAGTATACCCCGGTACAGAACGGGTCTGACAGTATAAACATCTACAGTATACCCCGGTACAGAACGGGTCTGACAGTATAAACATCTACAGTATACCCCGGTACAGAACGGGTCTGACAGTATAAACATCTACAGTATACCCCGGTACAGAACGGGTCTGACAGTATAAACATCTACAGTATACCCCGGTACAGAACGGGTCTGACAGTATAAACATCTACAGTATACCCCGGTACAGAACGGGTCTGACAGTATAAACATCTACAGTATACCCCGGTACAGAACGGGTCTGACAGTATAAACATCTACAGTATACCCCGGTACAGAACGGGTCTGACAGTATAAACATCTACAGTATACCCCGGTACAGAACGGGTCTGACAGTATAAACATCTACAGTATACCCCGGTACAGAACGGGTCTGACAGTATAAACATCTACAGTATACCCCGGTACAGAACGGGTCTGACAGTATAAACATCTACAGTATACCCCGGTACAGAACGGGTCTGACAGTACAGAACAGAACGGGTCTGACAGTATAAACATCTACAGTATACCCGGTACAGAACGGGTCTGACAGTATAAACATCTACAGTATACCCCGGTACAGAACGGGTCTGACAGTATAAACATCTACAGTATACCCCGGTACAGAACGGGTCTGACAGTATAAACATCTACAGTATACCCCGGTACAGAACGGGTCTGACAGTATAAACATCTACAGTATACCCCGGTACAGAACGGGTCTGACAGTATAAACATCTACAGTATACCCCGGTACAGAACGGGTCTGACAGTATAAACATCTACAGTATACCCCGGTACAGAACGGGTCTGACAGTATAAACATCTACAGTATACCCCGGTACAGAACGGGTCTGACAGTATAAACATCTACAGTATACCCCGGTACAGAACGGGTCTGACAGTATAAACATCTACAGTATACCCCGGTACAGAACGGGTCTGACAGTATAAACATCTACAGTATACCCCGGTACAGAACGGGTCTGACAGTATAAACATCTACAGTATACCCCGGTACAGAACGGGTCTGACAGTATAAACATCAGGATACAGACCAACAGTTCCCTTTTCTATTTCAAACAACCTGGATGCAGTGAAGGAGGGAAAGTCCACTAAAAGTCATCAATTGATTTTGGGGGAATTGTAAACGGCAAACTGCATGTTGAGGGGAACTTTCTCCATTTGTTCAACTGAATTAATATTGTGCTTTGTTCGTGGCATACATGATATCACTGCCCCGCTTGCCTTGTGAAATGACATCCCCCATTAGGTTGAATAGAAATCTTCATTAAGCTCTTCAGACACAAAGTACCGCTGGTGGGCCAGGCTTATCATCATTCTGTGTGGTCCTCCATTGAAAGTAGGCAATATACTGCTCTAAAATTGTATCTGAAGATAAAATGGCTGGTGAGAAGGACTTGGCGACCCGTGCTTTTGATGGGTTGAACTGGCAAATGGAGGAGAGCAGCTGCACACTGTATTTAACTTCCTGCCAAAAGTCACTAAAGTACAGTGTTGGGCTACAGTGAGACGTTTCTATTTTGAGACACTTCCTAAAATATGGTGCATTTACCAGAAGTGAATGAAAGGAGGCCTGTGTGTGTCAGGCTGGGTTGTGTGTCAGGCTGGGTTGTGTGTGTCAGGCTGGGTTGTGTGTCAGGGTGTGTTGTGTCAGGCTGGGTTGTGTCAGGCTGGGTTGTGTCAGGCTGGGTGTGTGTCAGGCTGGGTTGTGTGTGTGTGTCAGGCTGGGTGTGTGTGTGTGTGTCAGGCTGGGTGTGTGTCAGGGTGTGTGTGTCAGGCTGGGTTGTGTGCGTCAGGCTGTGTGTGTGTCAGGCTGGGTTGTGTGCGTCAGGCTGGGTGTGTGTGTGTCAGGCTGGGTTGTGTGTGTGTGTCAGGCTGGGTTGTGTGTGTGTGTCAGGCTGGGTTGTGTGTGTGTGTCAGGCTGGGTTGTGTGTGTGTGTCAGGCTGGGTTGTGTGTGTGTGTCAGGCTGGGTGTGTGCGTGTGTCAGGCTGGGTTGTGTGTGTGTCAGGCTGTGTCAGGCTGTGTGTGTCAGGCTGGGTTGTGTGTGTGTCAGGCTGGTGTGTCAGGCTGTGTGTGTGTGTCAGGCTGGTGTGTGTGTGTGTCAGGTGTGTGTGTGTGTGTCAGGCTGGGTTGTGTGTGTGTGTGTGGGTTGTGTGCTGGGTGTGTGTGTGTGTGTCAGGCTGGTGTGTGTCAGGCTGGGTGTGTGTGTCAGGCTGGGTTGTGTGTCAGGTGGGTGTGTGTGTCAGGCTGGGTTGTGTGTGTGTGTGTGTGTGTGTCAGGCTGGGTGTGTGTGTGTGTCAGGCTGGGTGTGTGTGTGTGTCAGGCTGGGTTCAGGTGGGTGTGTGTGTCAGGCTGGGTGTGGTCAGGTGTGTGTGTGTCAGGGTGTGTGTCAGGCTGGGGTGTGTGTGTGTCAGGCTGGGTGTGTGTGTGTCAGGCTGGGTGTGTGTGTCAGGCTGGGTTGTGTGTGTGTCAGGCTGGGTGTGTGTGTGTCAGGTGTGTGTGTCAGGCTGTGTGTGTCAGGCTGGGGTTGTGTGTCAGGCTGGGTGTGTGTGTGTCAGGCTGTGTGTGTGTCAGGCTGGGTTGTGTGTGTGTCAGGCTGGGTTGTGTGTCAGGCTGGGTGTGTGTGTGTGTCAGGCTGGGTTGTGTGTTCAGGTGGGTTGTGTGTCAGGCTGGTGTGTGTGTGCTGTGTCAGGCTGGGTGTGTGTGTGTCAGGCTGGGTTGTGTGTGTGTGTCAGGCTGGGTTGTGTGTGTCAGGCTGGGTTGTGTGTGTGTGTCAGGCTGGGTTGTGTGTGTGTGTCAGGCTGGGTGTGTCAGGCTGGGTTGTGTGTGTCAGGCTGGGTGTGTGTGTGTGTGTGTGTCAGGCTGGTTGTTGTCAGTCAGGAGCTGGGTTGTGTGTGTTTATTTTTGATTTATTTTACCTTTATTTTACTAGGCAAGTCAGTTAAGAACAAATTCTTATTTTCAATGACGGCCTAGGAACAGTGTCAGCGGGGTTTGTGAACAGACACTTCCTAAAATATGGGCATTTGTGGGAGACTCTTCTCAGCTGACATGTTGTGTGCGTCACCTGGGTTGTGTGTGTTAAGAGGTTGTGTGTGGTCAACCTGGGTTGTGTCAGGCTCAAAGTGGTCAGGCTGGGTTGTGTGTGTATTAGGGTGTGTGTGTCAGAGAGCAAACTCATTTCTCTTTCAGTACCAAGAGAGTCAACCAGACATCTGGATATAGCAAAGTGGTAATGTTGAGCATTCTTGTTTAAATGATTCATTCAAGAGATGTCTCCCCTGAATACAGAAATACACACACCTGTCAACAAACTTAGACCTATTCTGTAACTACACTCCTAATGTTTAGCCTGCTACTGGTGGAGAGAAGACAAATGACAGACCATGAGATCATCATTCCTTTTGATTACATGCACGTTGCTGCAGCTTCCCCGTTCATACTGGAACTGCTATGAACTCTGTATGCATGGCTACTAAAGCATAGGACTACTTTACCCACAAAACCTCACATTCACGTATGACTGTGAATTAAACACATTTTTCTTTCTTTGTGTACGGCTCTTTATCATTTGTGAAATTGTAAAGTTCTGCGGTGCTGTATGATGAATTAGACAGTTCATTTTTCTCATAACACCGTCCTTAAACTTGTGTCAAACAAAGAGCTGTGGGACTGCAGTCAAAGTACGATACCACACCTACAGAGAAGCAGCAGTAACAGACCTAGGCTACACAGAGATACCACACCTACAGAGAAGCAGCAGTAACAGACCTAGGCTGCACAGAGATACCACACCTACAGAGAAGCAGCAGTAACAGAACTAGGCTGCACAGAGATACCACACCTACAGAGAAGCAGCAGTAACAGACCTAGGCTGCACAGAGATACCACACCTACAGAGAAGCAGCAGTAACAGGCCTAGGCTGCACAGAGATACCACACCTACAGAGAAGCAGCAGTAACAGGCCTAGGCTACACAGAGATACCACACCTACAGAGAAGCAGCAGTAACAGACCTAGGCTGCACAGAGATACCACACCTACAGAGAAGCAGCAGTAACAGACCTAGACTACACAGAGATACCACACCTACAGAGAAGCAGCAGTAACAGACCTAGACTACACAGAGATACCACACCTACAGAGAAGCAGCAGTAACAGACCTAGACTACACAGAGATACCACACCTACAGAGAAGCAGCAGTAACAGACCTAGGCTACACAGAGATACCACACCTACAGAGAAGCAGCAGTAACAGACCTAGACTACACAGAGATACCACACCTACAGAGAAGCAGCAGTAACAGACCTAGGCTGCACAGAGATACCACACCTACAGAGAAGCAGCAGTAACAGACCTAGGCTGCACAGAGATACCACACCTACAGAGAAGCAGCAGTAACAGACCTAGGCTGCACAGAGATACCACACCTACAGAGAAGCAGCAGTAACAGACCTAGGCTGCACAGAGATACCACACCTACAGAGAAGCAGCAGTAACAGACCTAGGCTGCACAGAGATACCACACCTACAGAGAAGCAGCAGTAACAGAACTAGGCTGCACAGAGATACCACACCTACAGAGAAGCAGCAGTAACAGACCTAGACTACACAGAGATACCACACCTACAGAGAAGCAGCAGTAACAGACCTAGACTGCACAGAGATACCACACCTACAGAGAAGCAGCAGTAACAGACCTAGGCTGCACAGAGACCTAGGCTGCACAGAGATACCACACCTACAGAGAAGCAGCAGTAACAGACCTAGGCTACACAGAGATACCACACCTACAGAGAAGCAGCAGTAACAGACCTAGGCTACACAGAGATACCACACCTACAGAGAAGCAGCAGTAACAGACCTAGGCTGCACAGTAACAGATAGACCAGAGATACACACCTACAGAGAAGCAGCAGTAACAGATCTAGGCTACACAGTAACAGACCAGACTGCACAGTAACAGACCTAGACTGCACAGAGATACCACACCTACAGAGAAGCAGCAGTAACAGACCTAGACTACACAGAGATACCACACCTACAGAGAAGCAGCAGTAACAGACCTAGGCTGCACAGAGATACCACACCTACAGAGAAGCAGCAGTAACAGACCTAGGCTGCACAGAGATACCACACCTACAGAGAAGCAGCAGTAACAGACCTAGGCTGCACAGAGATACCACACCTACAGAGAAGCAGCAGTAACAGACCTAGACTACACAGAGATACCACACCTACAGAGAAGCAGCAGTAACAGACCTAGGCTGCACAGAGATACCACACCTACAGAGAAGCAGCAGTAACAGACCTAGGCTGCACAGAGATACCACACCTACAGAGAAGCAGCAGTAACAGACCTAGGCTGCACAGAGATACCACACCTACAGAGAAGCAGCAGTAACAGACCTAGGCTGCACAGAGATACCACACCTACAGAGAAGCAGCAGTAACAGAACTAGGCTGCACAGAGATACCACACCTACAGAGAAGCAGCAGTAACAGGCCTAGGCTGCACAGAGATACCACACCTACAGAGAAGCAGCAGTAACAGGCCTAGACTACACAGAGATACCACACCTACAGAGAAGCAGCAGTAACAGACCTAGACTACACAGAGATACCACACCTACAGAGAAGCAGCAGTAACAGACCTAGGCTGCACAGAGATACCACACCTACAGAGAAGCAGCAGTAACAGGCCTAGGCTGCACAGAGATACCACACCTACAGAGAAGCAGCAGTAACAGAACTAGGCTGCACAGAGATAACACACCTACAGAGAAGCAGCAGTAACAGACCTAGACTGCACAGAGATACCACACCTACAGAGAAGCAGCAGTAACAGATCTAGGCTACACAGTAACAGACCTAGACTGCACAGTAACAGACCTAGACTGCACAGAGATACCACACCTACAGAGAAGCAGCAGTAACAGACCTAGGCTACACAGAGATACCACACCTACAGAGAAGCAGCAGTAACAGACCTAGGCTGCACAGAGATACCACACCTACAGAGAAGCAGCAGTAACAGACCTAGGCTGCACAGAGATACCACACCTACAGAGAAGCAGCAGTAACAGACCTAGGCTGCACAGAGATACCACACCTACAGAGAAGCAGCAGTAACAGACCTAGGCTGCACAAAGATACCACACCTACAGAGAAGCAGCAGTAACAGACCTAGACTACACAGAGATACCACACCTACAGAGAAGCAGCAGTAACAGACCTAGGCTGCACAGAGATACCACACCTACAGAGAAGCAGCAGTAACAGACCTAGGCTGCACAGAGATACCACACCTACAGAGAAGCAGCAGTAACAGACCTAGGCTGCACAGAGATACCACACCTACAGAGAAGCAGCAGTAACAGACCTAGGCTGCACAGAGATACCACACCTACAGAGAAGCAGCAGTAACAGACCTAGGCTGCACAGAGATACCACACCTACAGAGAAGCAGCAGTAACAGACCTAGACTACACAGAGATACCACACCTACAGAGAAGCAGCAGTAACAGACCTAGACTACACAGAGATACCACACCTACAGAGAAGCAGCAGTAACAGACCTAGACTACACAGAGATACCACACCTACAGAGAAGCAGCAGTAACAGACCTAGGCTACACAGAGATACCACACCTACAGAGAAGCAGCAGTAACAGACCTAGGCTGCACAGAGATACCACACCTACAGAGAAGCAGCAGTAACAGACCAGCACAGTAACAGACCTAGCTGCACAGAGATACCACACCTACAGAGAAGCAGCAGTAACAGACCTAGGCTACACAGTAACAGACCTACAGAGACTGCACAGTAACAGACCTAGACTGCACAGAGATACCACACCTACAGAGAAGCAGCAGTAACAGACCTAGGCTACACAGAGATACCACACCTACAGAGAAGCAGCAGTAACAGACCTAGGCTGCACAGAGATACCACACCTACAGAGAAGCAGCAGTAACAGACCTAGGCTGCACAGAGATACCACACCTACAGAGAAGCAGCAGTAACAGACCTAGGCTGCACAGAGATACCACACCTACAGAGAAGCAGCAGTAACAGACCTAGGCTACACAGAGATACCACACCTACAGAGAAGCAGCAGTAACAGACCTAGGCTGCACAGAGATACCACACCTACAGAGAAGCAGCAGTAACAGACCTAGGCTGCACAGAGATACCACACCTACAGAGAAGCAGCAGTAACAGACCTAGGCTGCACAGAGATACCACACCTACAGAGAAGCAGCAGTAACAGACCTAGGCTGCACAGAGATACCACACCTACAGAGAAGCAGCAGTAACAGAACTAGGCTGCACAGAGATACCACACCTACAGAGAAGCAGCAGTAACAGGCCTAGGCTGCACAGAGATACCACACCTACAGAGAAGCAGCAGTAACAGGCCTAGGCTACACAGAGATACCACACCTACAGAGAAGCAGCAGTAACAGACCTAGACTACACAGAGATACCACACCTACAGAGAAGCAGCAGTAACAGACCTAGGCTGCACAGAGATACCACACCTACAGAGAAGCAGCAGTAACAGGCCTAGGCTGCACAGAGATACCACACCTACAGAAAAGCAGCAGTAACAGGCCTAGGCTGCACAGAGATAACACACCTACAGAGAAGCAGCAGTAACAGACCTAGACTGCACAGAGATACCACACCTACAGAGAAGCAGCAGTAACAGACCTAGGCTACACAGAGATACCACACCTACAGAGAAGCAGCAGTAACAGACCTAGGCTGCACAGAGATACCACACCTACAGAGAAGCAGCAGTAACAGACCTAGGCTGCACAGAGATACCACACCTACAGAGAAGCAGCAGTAACAGACCTAGGCTGCACAGAGATACCACACCTACAGAGAAGCAGCAGTAACAGACCTAGGCTACACAGAGATACCACACCTACAGAGAAGCAGCAGTAACAGACCTAGGCTGCACAGTAACAGACCTAGACTGCACAGAGATACCACACCTACAGAGAAGCAGCAGTAACAGATCTAGGCTACACAGTAACAGACCTAGACTGCACAGTAACAGACCTAGGCTAACAGACCTAGGCTACACAGAGATACCACACCTACAGAGAAGCAGCAGTAACAGACCTAGGCTGCACAGAGATACCACACCTACAGAGAAGCAGCAGTAACAGACCTAGGCTACACAGAGATACCACACCTACAGAGAAGCAGCAGTAACAGACCTAGGCTGCACAGAGATACCACACCTACAGAGAAGCAGCAGTAACAGACCTAGGCTGCACAGAGATACCACACCTACAGAGAAGCAGCAGTAACAGACCTAGGCTGCACAGAGATACCACACCTACAGAGAAGCAGCAGTAACAGACCTAGGCTGCACAGAGATACCACACCTACAGAGAAGCAGCAGTAACAGGCCTAGGCTGCACAGAGATACCACACCTACAGAGAAGCAGCAGTAACAGACCTAGGCTGCACAGAGATACCACACCTACAGAGAAGCAGCAGTAACAGACCTAGGCTGCACAGAGATACCACACCTACAGAGAAGCAGCAGTAACAGACCTAGGCTGCACAGAGATACCACACCTACAGAGAAGCAGCAGTAACAGAACTAGGCTACACAGAGATACCACACCTACAGAGAAGCAGCAGTAACAGACCTAGACTACACAGAGATTCCATTTGAATAATCAAGTCATCTATGACAAGCATGCGGTTTTCTAGTGTTCTGAAGAACGCCAGTCTCAACTCGGGTCAATGCAACTAATCTCACGTCAGTGAGCAGGAATCTACAGACACTGTATACAGAGAGGGAAATGGATAACCCAGAACCAAGTCTCCCATTTTAATATGTTCAGGCAGCATGACTTATTCTAATTAAATGGAAATCCCCCTGTACTAAGACATATAGCTGCCGTGAGACAGTCATTCTACAGTATCTTCCCTTTTCCACCAACCCAAACATTACTAAGAGACGAGGCCACATCTAAATGACATAACAGCCTGATACTGTCCTCTCTTAGGAAGGGTTTCTTTTTGTTGTTGTTGTGACTGACTCAAACTATGAAACAGAATCACCTCACAGAACAGGCTGCAACAAGCAAATAGGCTCATTTGAAATAAATGTGGCAGTTTTTTCTTTTTAAGAAAGAAAGAGAACCAAACAGAAGGTCTCGCCGTCTCGGAGATGATACCACAGAACATGATGAGGCTACGTGATACTGGCACTGACAGACGAGCCCATGGTGTTCACTTCCACGAGAGCAGTTCCAGGAGCTGCCTTTAGCTGACGAACAGCATCCATCTGTTCCCTATGGATACAACTTAGCTGAACATTTTAAGGAGGCCTGTTCAGCCTCTCTCCGATCGATTCACCTCACTTTCAGTTTGAACTTGCAACGCATAATTGAATGAGATACCATCAAAATTCCATCCTCTGTTCATACATCAAACTAAATCACCCATCAGTTCTTTAGACAAAGAGAGAAACCTCAAACTCACAAGTAATAACACTACTATTTAAAAGGCTCGCTTTAGAGTCTAAACCAGTCCAAAGAGAGGTACTCACCAGACACTAAGACATAACATTAGGAGTACAAACTAATCCCTAACTCCTTCCATCTCACTTTGAGGAATTAAACCGCTCACTCAGCCAGTGACTACCATTAATCAAACGAGGGCAGGGGAGACTCTCAAAGATGAGTTCCACAGCTTTCAGCACAATTTACCACCCAATATGTCCTCGCATACGTGGTCTGCTGGCCTGGACCTCACATGAATTATGCATTCAGCTAGCCCAACAGTCATTCCTCAGACGATCGAGCCCAGTGAATTGTGAGGAGACAAACTTTCCTCAGAAAGAGATCAAATGACATCATCACTTTTAGTCATATGTACAGGGCCTATAAAAATGAGAATCCTACCACAGAACGCCTGGCAACACCACCTCTGTGACACATGCAGAAATTGAAGATGGAAGATGAGAGAGTTGTTATAGAACTTGAAAAGTCAGCACATTTTTTTATTTATTTTGCCTTTATTTAACTAGGCAAGTCAGTTAAAGAACAAATTCTTATTTTCAATGGTGGCCTAGGAACAGTGGGTTAACTGCCTGTTCAGGGGCAAAATGACAGATTTGTACCTTGTCAGCTCAGGGATTTGAACTTGCAACCTTTCGGTTACTAGTCCAACGCTCTAACCACTAGGCTACCCTGCCTAGGCCCAGGAGACTTGAGAGGGAGGCTACACTTACTGGAGTCTCATTACTGACTGCACGCTCCACCCCAGAGTCTGGTTTATACAGTTTGTTCAATGGCTATACGGTATGAAAGTGACACACCGCTTTCCAGGAAGTAGTATTGTAGTTACATTTTTGTAGTCTTTTTTAAAATGGTTTTCAAATGGGTGAAAAACAAAGCGGAATGTTCTTTAACACAACTTCATAAAAGGCATCTGGCAGAAGTAAATTCCACAAACACTAATATAATTTTCTATATACTGTATGTTAAATGACTGCGTTGTGATGAATGTGATGATATCATCGCCAAGCCCGTTGGTTGACCTGGGGCATCATCACTTGCACAATGTTTTCAGAAGTCAAAATTGTCTGTTGATGTTCAAAATGAAATGACTGACCGGAGTCAACACCAATCAGATATCAGGGAGGGTCTCAAAAACAACTGCCTGGAGTAGGATGATGGGCTCTGCTGTTTGAGGGCAGGGGAGGAGCTTACCGGGGAACCAATTGCATCATCTTAACAGCCGAATGCAAAGTAATGCCGCACAGACTACTGGAGTCTAGTCCAGGGCAGTAAGATGCTGGTATGGGCTCAGACAGACTGTGTCATCAGATTTAATCAGAGAGGGAGCAGCAGGGGCATGTGGGGATTAGGTGCCCACACCTACGTAACGACAACATATTATCTACCAGGTGCCAAGTCTGCAATACAGACAACAAGTACAGTATACTCCAACTCCCATGGGGCTTTAGGAAAATGTATCAAACTCTGGAACCATACATGTATGATCCCTAAAAACCTGGAAGCTCTGTGTGTTCAGAGCAGGATACACAGCAGGGGTGTATTCATTATGTCGTGCAAAAGAAAACATTTATTGTTTAAGAACAAAACAGAAGCAAGCACAGCAAACGGAATGAAACAGGGAGGGACATACCAGAATTTGTCCAATAGAAACTCTAGTTTTCGTGGCAAAACATTTATTTTGTTTGGAGTAAACTAAATGCAACAGAATCGGTGTAATGAATACACCCTAGAGCTCTCCAAAATTCCCCTGGACATTCCTGATATTTTCACCAAGGGAAAAGCTGACAGACTGTTGATCTCTGGGACACAGACACTGCTGTCTGGCTGCCCCGGTTCCTCTGGATACCAGGTGTGTCAGGGGACTTGAGTTACTGTGCTGTGGATGGGCTTGTTGTGGCTCTATTGAATTACCAGACAACGATGCTGGACACTGTACCAGACAGACAAACTACTCTGAACTGACGATAGGTCTACAACATGCTATATCTATAGGGTGTGTGTGTGTGTGTGTGTGTGTGTGTGTGTGTGTGTGTGTGTGTGTGTGTGTGTGTGTGTGTGTGTGTGTGTGTGTGTGTGTGTGTGTGTGTGTGTGTTGACTTCAAGCCTCTCCTACATGCCTTGAGAAGACATGCAGCAAAAAGTTGGAATTGGAATGAGATGACGCACATGAATTTGAGCAGTGTGAGTCAGTCCCTAGTGGCTGACCTCGTCTCTGTGAGAGCCAGCAGAAGACCCAGGGCTGGGAAAGATACACGGGATGAGGGGATTTTAAAGTTCAAATTAAAACACGCACAGGACTTCATGTCTCTGTTGTGGTACAGACAATCTCAATTGAAATGTTACTTTTACGCTGTCACTTTTACAACGGCTTGCAAAAATGACAGCCTCCTTCTTGGGTGTTGGTCTGTTCAATAAACATGTCAAATAGCAAACCACTAGCGAACCAGACACCAGAGAAGCCTAGCCTGTGTTAGGCCCACTTACTGAGGACATGGCTGCAGTGCCCACGGGCCCATTCTCTCCCCCTCCTCCCCCCAGAACCAGAGCAGAGACCTTAATTACAACTGGGTAATTAGAAACATCCATCCTGGTGCAGTAAGGCTTCCTGATGATGCTCTTCTGAGGCAGTGGAAAACAGGAGAGCTGCCAGGTCCTCCACCAGGCAGACCTGTGCTACCACAACAAGGGGAAAAGAATAGGCCGCTACTTCTTCTACCTCACAGACCGACCAAGGTGGATGAATTGAAGGAGAAACCCAGTCTGTGATACTCAGGCCTTTTCAGGTTCAGTAAAAAGGTGCTTCCTAAACCGACTGGTTTCAGCATTAAAGCCTTCATCAGGGTGTCATCATTCACCACCACCACACAGAACAGGATCTGGTACCAGAGCAGCTGGAAGCTCACGGTGGCTAATGCAAGGCCATGACATTATATGGTGCAGCCAGCTATGACAGAACCATTACAGTCATTACATTAGAACGACGTTTTACAAGACAGACCTCTGTGCTGTTTAACAGTCAAACCATCCCCCCTATATATAATGTATGTGAATCACTAAATAGGCCCAGCTGCCCCTATGAGATGTTCTGAGAGACAGTACAGTGCTTTCTATTTAAGGAGAACAAATGTATTTACCCGGTCACAAAAACAAGTCATCCTGCGTGTTCTTCCTCCGACGAGACCTCTCAGGAACTGAGTACTGAATGGGGCTTCACTAAACATCCTCCTCCTCACACAAACAGCCTGCCAGCACAGCAGCTACGAGGTAGAACCCACAGACCACTGACTGACACAACCCATTACGTAACAGTTCATATCATTTCAGGGCCTCGTTTCTCAAAACTAAAACTACCGGCGCCCATAGGGTGCTGCCAAGAGTCATTCTTCTGGTGAGTTTTCCATTGGCCTGTCCAAGAGCAGAAGAAACATTATTCTCAGCATAAACAAACCAGATAGGCTGCCATGCTACGCATCAGGGTTCGTAACGGAGTTCCGTTCAGACTCGGGAGGCGTTAGGCTGAGAGAGACGTTGTTCATCCTCAAATAGTTAGCATGGTCTGTATGCAACATGGCCTCACGCTCTTTACACAACATTTACATTTCCTTCCAAGGGAAACACTCATAATGTACAGATGCAGTGGGTCTTTCTGCTCTTCACAGATATTTCATCAAACGGGTGTAAGCCTTAGCCTGTGCATTAAGCCTTGGCCTGTGCATTAAGCCTTGGCCTGCGCATTAAGCCTTGGCCTGCGCATTAAGCCTTGGCCTGCGCATTAAGCCTTGGCCTGCGCATTAAGCCTTGGCCTGCGCATTAAGCCTTGGCCTGCGCATTAAGCCTTGGCCTGCGCATTAAGCCTTGGCCTGCGCATTAAGCCTTGGCCTGCGCATTAAGCCTTGGCCTGCGCATTAAGCCTTGGCCTGCGCATTAAGCCTTGGCCTGCGCATTAAGCCTTACACTTCAAATATTTGCCTACAGGCAGTTCCTTGCTCACCAGGACATCTTGACATATCCTACAGACTGGTGACGGCTCAATCCTAACCCAGCCTCACCATGACATCTTAACATATCCTACATACTGGTGACGGCTCAATCCTAACCCAGCCTCACCATGACATCTTGACATATCCTACATACTGGTGACGGCTCAATCCTAACCCAGCCTCACCATGACATCTTGACATATCCTACAGACTGGTGACGGCTCAATCCTAACCCAGCCTCACCAGGACATCTTGACATATCCTACAGACTGGTGACGGCTCAATCCTAACCCAGCCTCACCAGGACATCTTGATATATCCTACAGACTGGTGACGGCTCAATCCTAACCCAGCCTCACCATGACATATCCTACAGACTGGTGACGGCTCAATCCTAACCCAGCCTCACCATGACATATCCTACAGACTGGTGACGGCTCAATCCTAACCCAGCCTCACCATGACATCTTGACATATCCTACAGACTGGTGACGGCTCAATCCTAACCCAGCCTCACCATGACATCTTGACATATCCTACAGACTGGTGACGGCTCAATCCTAACCCAGCCTCACCAGGACATCTTGACATATCCTACAGACTGGTGACGGCTCAATCCTAACCCAGCCTCACCAGGACATGACAGAGCCTCTTGCTCAATCCTAACCCAGCCTCACCAGGACATCTTGACATATCCTACAGACTGGTGACGGCTCAATCCTAACCCAGCCTCACCAGGACATCTTGACATATCCTACAGACTGGTGACGGCTCAATCCTAACCCAGCCTCACCAGGACATCTTGACATATCCTACATACTGGTGACGGCTCAATCCTAACCCAGCCTCACCATGACATCTTGACATATCCTACAGACTGGTGACGGCTCAATCCTAACCCAGCCTCACCAGGACATCTTGATATATCCTACATACTGGTGACGGCTCAATCCTAACCCAGCCTCACCATGACATCTTGACATATCCTACAGACTGGTGACGGCTCAATCCTAACCCAGCCTCACCAGGACATCTTGATATATCCTACATACTGGTGACGGCTCAATCCTAACCCAGCCTCACCAGGACATCTTGACAATCCCAGCCTCACCATGACATCTTGACATATCCTACATACTGGTGACGGCTCAATCCTAACCCAGCCTCACCAGGACATCTTGACATATCCTACAGACTGGTGATGGCTCAATCCTAACCCAGCCTCACCATGACATCTTGACATATCCTACAGACTGGTGACGGCTCAATCCTAACCCAGCCTCACCAGGACATCTTGACATATCCTACAGACTGGTGACGGCTCAATCCTAACCCAGCCTCACCAGGACATCTTGACATATCCTACAGACTGGTGACGGCTCAATCCTAACCCAGCCTCACCAGGACATCTTGACATATCCTACAGACTGGTGACGGCTCAATCCTAACCCAGCCTCACCAGGACATCTTGACATATCCTACAGACTGGTGACGGCTCAATCCTAACCCAGCCTCACCAGGACATCTTAACATATCCTACAGACTGGTGACGGCTCAATCCTAACCCAGCCTCACCAGGACATCTTGACATATCCTACGGCTCAATCCTAACCCAGCCTCACCAGGACATCTTGACATATCCTACAGACTGGTGACGGCTCAATCCTAACCCAGCCTCACCAGGACATCTTGATATATCCTACATACTGGTGACGGCTCAATCCTAACCCAGCCTCACCAGGACATCTTGACATATCCTACAGACTGGTGACAGCTCAATCCTAACCCAGCCTCACCAGGACATCTTGACATATCCTACAGACTGGTGACGGCTCAATCCTAACCCAGCCTCACCAGGACATCTTGACATATCCTACAGACTGGTGACGGCTCAATCCTAACCCAGCCTCACCATGACATCTTGACATATCCTACAGACTGGTGACGGCTCAATCCTAACCCAGCCTCACCAGGACATCTTGACATATCCTACAGACTGGTGACGACATCTTGCTCAATCCTAACCCAGCCTCACCATGACATCTTGACATATCATCTACAGACTGGTGACGGCTCAATCCTAACCCAGCCTCACCAGGACATCTTGACATATCCTACAGACTGGTGACGGACATCTTGACAACTGGTGACGGCTCAATAACCCAGCCTCACCAGGACATCTTGACATATCCTACATACTGGTGACGGCTCAATCTAACCCAGCCTCACCAGGACATCTTGACATATCCTACAGACTGGTGACGGCTCAATCCTAACCCAGCCTCACCAGGACATCTTGACATATCCTACAGACTGGTGACGGCTCAATCTAACCCAGCCTCACCAGGACATCTTGACATATCCACAGACTGGTGACGGCTCAATCCTAACCCAGCCTCACCAGGACATCTTGACATATCCTACATACT
Organism: Oncorhynchus keta; assembly: GCF_023373465.1. Classification (NCBI taxonomy): domain Eukaryota; kingdom Metazoa; phylum Chordata; class Actinopteri; order Salmoniformes; family Salmonidae; genus Oncorhynchus; species Oncorhynchus keta. The sequence continues at coordinate 255,475 of NW_026290979.1, forward strand.
GGTGACGGCTCAATCCTAACCCAGCCTCACCAGGACATCTTGACATATCCTACATACTGGTGACGGCTCAATCCTAACCCAGCCTCACCAGGACATCTTGACATATCCTACAGACTGGTGACGGCTCAATCCTAACCCAGCCTCACCAGGACATCTTGACATATCCTACAGACTGGTGACGGCTCAATCCTAACCCAGCCTCACCAGGACATCTTGACATATCCTACAGACTGGTGACGGCTCAATCCTAACCCAGCCTCACCAGGACATCTTGACATATCCTACAGACTGGTGACGGCTCAATCCTAACCCAGCCTCACCATGACATCTTAACATATCCTACAGACTGGTGACGGCTCAATCCTAACCCAGCCTCACCAGGACTGATAATGTGTGAGATGTTCACAAACTCATACAGACAGTTATTGATTTTTTCCCCGCCTCATTGTGTTGCAGTCTGTTTTCAGAACACTGTTTCCTTTCCCAGGCTGAGGGGACGTGAGCAGGCTACCCCCCCTGCCAGTAATGCTGTGGGGTCACATTTTTTCACAGGTCGTGGTATGCGGCTCCTGAACACACAGGATGTTAGGCAATAGAGGAGACATATCCTTGTCTGATCTCAGAAGGGCGTTTTTTGTCATGGTAGGGCTGCACGATATGGGCAAAATAATATAATTGTGATTATTTTATTATTGCGATTGTGATTTGGCTTGTGATAAAAATCCAAACACTTGGGTAAACTGTTAGAATAATTTAAAAAGCATTACTTATTTTAAAAAGTAAAGTGGACCGCAGCATTGTTCTTGTTTGGAACAATCGGTTGACTGCATTTGACCTAACAGAACAGAGCGCAAACTTAGTGGATGTAAGAGGAGGAACTACGATCCTTGAGGGCAAGCCTTGCTGTGTGTGGAAAGCAGCCGCAGGAGAAAAACAGGATTAAACTAGAAAAACGGATGTTACACACGGCTGAGTGGCATTTCAAAACATTGTATGTGATATGGATATTGAACGTGTCCGTATTGCGATTTCGATGTAAAATCGATTCATTGTGCAGCCCGACCTCATGGTTGCCTATATGTGGACACCAGAGAATTAGATTTCAAGATGATCTCAGCTCCCTACCAGAAGCTCCAGCATATCTGGGAGGATATGGCATTACTCTTAAACGTTAAGGATTTACTGTCAGAATTTGATCATCCTGGCCTCTCCTGCGCTGACTTATTATAGACCGACTGTATTGTACACAAACAACCCAGCATTGAATGTGTAACCCTCCATCCCCAACCTCTGTGGACACTGACCTGTAGTACCGGGACTGGAGGTATGTGGAGCACACAGCCTTGGACACGTGGCTGGCTGAGCCAAAGTCTATCACCTTCACCCTGTAGGGCTGCCTGACAGGGTCCACCAGCATAATGTTCTCCGGCTTTAGGTCAGCGTGGATCAGGCCCATGGTCTTCAACTTCCTCAGGGCCGTGGCCACCTGCTGCAGCACGGGTCGGATCACCTTCAGCGGCAGCGGGCTGAACTTGTTCTGCTTGAGGAAGTCATAGAGGTTCTGCTCCAGCATCTCAAACACCAGGCATGTGTGGCTGCGGTGCTGGAAGCACTCGAAGGCCCGCACCAGGTTGTGCTCATCCGCGTTCTCCCCGCTCAGCCGGGCTAGAATGCCCACCTCTATCTGGCCCTGGCGCGCGTATGACGGGTGGTTCTTCAGGATCTTCACCGCCACCACCTCCCCAGTACCCCTCTTCCAGCACTTTACCACCTGTCCGAAGGTGCCGCGGCCCAGGAAGTCCAGCACCTCGTACGTGTTCTTCATGGAGCACAGGACCTCGTGCTGCACCAGCTGGTAGTCCCCGTCACCCCCTCCTGCTCCGCCCGCCGCTCCCTGTTTGGTTGGGGGTCCTCCTCCGCCCCCTACAGCCGTGGGCAACCCAGCTGGATTCCCCCCATTGGTCGTTTGCATCATGGCTGGCAACATGGACAGGTCCTCCACTATCTGCATGGTGCTCCCGCGGTTATCAAGCTCCTCGCTCTTACGTTTCAGCCCACATCGCTGAGCGCTGTCGGCCAAGTTCAAACCTCCACAATCACCCTCTTCCCAGTCACCTTCTGTCTCTTCCTTCCTACCTCCTCCTCTACCTTCCTCCCCCCTTCCCCCTCCTCCTGTCGCTCCACTACTGCTGCCTCCCTGGTCTCTGTCCGTCTGCTCCTGCCCCTTGACCTGCCAGGGGACTGGCCCTGTGTCCTGGGGCTGCTGGGCCTCCGCCGGGCCTGTTCCTCCTGTTCCGTTCTGCTTTCTCCGTACCCCACGCACGGCCACCGTCTGTACAGGGAACTCCTGCCCGCCGCCACGCGTTCTCTCACCCACTGCCAAGTCTCGGGTCGCAAAGGAGGGAGCGAGTCTGATCGGGTGCGCTATGCCAAGGGTTCTGCCGTTCAGAGAAGTCCGCGGTTGGGCTCTCTCATGGTACACACAGCTGCTGGGCTCCACTTTGACTTTCTTCACGCTGCAAAGGGCACTAGTCTGGGTTTGATAAATGTGTGGTGGGTAGATCCAGACTTGTGAGGCCATACCTGGACAGAGACATTCAAACGAGAAGAAAGACAACGTTAGCATATTATCAAAGCGTGATCCACCTACTTCGGGAACGTCGTTTTGATGCTCACACCCACACAACAGCATCTAAAATATTAAACAGCAACTGTAAAGGTTCTAACTATAGCGTTAATGCAAAGAGCAGTGTGAAAGGTCAAAGTGTCCTATGGGAATCGATTTCACCACGGACATGACTTGTGATTTCAGTTAGGTCAACGAGGTAAGTGGCTATGAGGGGATGTCATTCAAATAAAATGACACGGGGCCTAAATAAATGTAGGTGTATTTTCATGTATTCCTGCTGGATGAGAAAGTCCAGTCTGCATAGTGATATAAAAAGACCATGTCAACAAATGACTGGAGGCTGCCGATTGGCTGATTGATTTGCATAGTGAAAAGGTGACCTTTCCAGTTGTTCTAAACAAGCTGCACGCACGCACGCACACACACACAGACACACACCTGTGGTAAAAAACTTCACTATACAGGCTAGCCTAATAACGTGCAGATATTCTCCGGTTTTTATCCTTCTGATTAAATATTTTCTTCATAAACACAAACGGAAGCTTGAACGGCTTCACTGCTGCATTTGTGCTTTACACCACGGTGTCATTTCTCAAGAAAACGATGGAAAAGTACTGGGAGGGGGACATTTTTTCCAAAGCCTGCTCACTCTGAATGTTTGCATGTGCAATTGCATAATAGCAACACAAAATTCAGCAACACAGCCCCTCCATTAAAACATCATGAATGGAGATAAGTGCATTAGCAAATATAACCAAGCAACAATCTTGCCGAGTTCAGCAAGAACAACCAGAGGCTTCCACACTGCTCTCATAATGACACTTGCATCACTCTAGGGATGACATCACAGCTGACCTTTGGCCCGTTACAACGCCACACCAAACACCTCCACAGAAAGAAACCCCACTCCCACCACAGCCAGAGACACCAAGCTGACCAATCAAGCGCCTAGCAGAGGGAAGAAGATACGCTCCGGTGGAGTGTTCTAGAACACCTCACCATTCCTGCCTCATCCACTGGAGCCCCCCTACCACCTCCACCATAGGGGATGACTAACTTCTCAGAAAGGTTTGGATGACCTTTCCCTGCCGTTACCATGCATCCCACAGCGGGTCTCTAGGCAACCGATGTGTTCGAAGAGAGTGGTTGAGAGAGAGAGAGTCTCAGAGAAGTAGGGGGGGCAGAGCCCTAGCATCAGGTCTACATGCCAGCCAGCTCCTCTCACATTACAGCTCAGAGAGGAATGCTCCTCCCTCACACCCCCCTCTCATTTTGAGAGAAAAAAAGAAAAACAAGAAGCGATGGCATCACAGCAAATACCATGGAAAATATTTGGAGATTGGCTGAGGTCTTCGGGCTTGGGCTAGTGAGGGACTAGGATAACGTGATACGTTTTTATTCATATTCTGTGGGATTTTTTTTTTTTTTTGTTTTGGGGGGTCTAAAGAGAGGTGGCAGCTGTGGCGGGTGGCAGGGCGCCCTGGCACAGTGACCTTATCAGAATAGCTGTCCGTGTGCCCTGCCTGGTGAGCCCACAACCTACTTCCTTTCATCTGGAGCCCGTCCAGTGACATCAAAGTGTCTCTTCCCTGTTGGCTCTTTGACTAGAAATCAACGGTGCATTCACCTTGACAGATTTAGATGCAGAGCATGCTCGTCCCAAAGCCCCGTCGCTAGACTGCTAGAGCTTCCAAAAGACAACCCGTCTCACAAATAACAAGACTGTGGGTGGTGAGTCCCACACAGGGGCACACTGTCGAGTAGACAGCACCTCTCCAAAATGAGAAGAAAATAATTGTTCCCAAATTACACCTTCCAGATTTAGTGGAAGGAGCTATAATTACAGGTGCCAAATGAGAGAACAAACACCTCGCTCTCAAGTCCCCAACTTTTCAACGATAGCAGGAACAAGAATCAGAACTAACGTTCCTAGTCACTGCCTACCCATCTTCACTCTCATTCTCCTCCATGTTAGGAGATGTGGTCCTCTCTCTGAAGTTCAGTGAGACACACCCTGATCATTCCCTCCATGGGAGTTATTAGGAGGACGGTGGAGAACTACAGTATACAGTCTGCCCGGGTTGTGCTCAGCAGCAGCAGTGCAAAGCAAAAGGGAACTTCAGAAGTGCGCACTATTCAACAGGCTACAATCACGTGCTCGCAGAAAGGGGAGCCTGCCAATTCCTGACTCGCTAGACTGACTAGGCAGGCAACACTGGGTAGCTTCTGGACTACTTGTCGTTTCAGCTTTTCTACACACACCTTTTAGGCTTTAGCTTTATTCAGAGGTTGGCCTTGCTAGCAGGCCAATCGGAGAGGGAATTTTCAAAATAAGAGCTTAACAAAATATTGTTAATAATAGTGTGCTGCTATCTTCCAGTCACTAATGCAGGGGTGTCAAACTCATTCCACGGAGGGCCTAGTGTTCCCTTTCAATTAAGACCTAGACAGACTAACTAAATAGTGGCATTAATCCATCAAAATCAAGTACAAATGAGGGAAAACCCCTAAATATTAGGCCCACTGTGGAATGAGTTTGACACATGTGCACTAATGTGATGAGGCACAGATTAGGGTAAGGTTGGTCAGAATAAGACCAAGTAACCCTTCTCCATCAACATAGTGTTCAGAACAAGCTCAAACTGGAGTGGTAGGGTGAGAACAGGAAATGGCTTTTGGTCCCGGAGGCCTACAAGTTGAGACTAACCCAGTTCCTAACAGTGGAATCAATGATTACGTAATTAAGTAACTCAAAGGGATGTGTTTAGTTTTGAATGACGGTTTCACATCAGTTGGCACCACAACAAGGCTTTCAGTCATGGAATTAAGACAGGTCATCAAACAAAAGTAGAGGCAATTCCATTTTGAATAGGCCATTTCAAATCCAATTCAAATATTCCCTGTTTGGCCTTTACATTACGGAAATGTCCCAAAGGAACGCTCTATTAAATTCCTGAATTGAAATTAACGCACATGGAATTCAACCCAACTCTGGTTGTTGCTTGTCATGAATGGCAGAAACCAGCTTGGTCCAAAGAGAAGAACATTGAGCTCTCAGCAGTTGTGCCGTGTCACCACAGAGAACACTCATCATTGTGTGCACCATGTCCTGCTGTTCCTACAGTATGGAAAACAACCAAATCGCCCAGTAATCAGCAACACATCAATACTGGCCGCTCCACTCTCCTAATGTTCTGTATAGCCAGCCGATGACGTTAGAACTCAGCAACTGACACAGGCAAACCCAGATACAGATAAGGTTATCTAAAATGTTAACCAACCTTTACCCCTCCTTCCTCATTCAAATCCAGCCATCGACAAACTACCGCCATACTATACATGATTTCTGCTCTGCCAAGAAGGGAGAGGCTAGTCATAACCTGCAGGGGTTAGGTGACTGCACAGGCCCACTGAGTATTACATAGGCCATCACATCGATCTCAGGCAGGAGAGCGCTAGCTTACAGGAAATGATGCTGCTCTCCTCATTTAGCCCCCCGGGGCAGGAGCAGACAGGTCGGTGGTGCTTTCTGGAAGAAAACGAGAAGAAAAAACCTCTCCATTTCTCAAAAGAACATTTGACTCCCTGCGCCCTGTTGCTGACTGTGGCAGACAATTAGTGGACGAAGGACGAAAGAGAAAACAAACAGATGCTAGGAGGAGGGTGAGACTGGACTGCTCTGGAGCCTGAGGGAGTAGCTCTGGTGCAAGATGGATAGCGCTCCAGGAAGGGTGGTGTCCAGTTTACTGGCCTGATTAGCAGCCCACACTGTGCCAATATTAACCCAGCGGCCATCCCAGTGTCTGTCTGACCAACACCAGTGACTGGGAGAGGAACAGAGGGAGCGAGAGGCCAAATAGCTGTTCTGCTTGAAAACAAAACACGGAACATAGGAAACACAACCGGGCTCCTCAAAACAACTCTCAACCCCTGTGGCAGAACAGTGGATCTGTTGAGATTAAAAGAAAGTAAAGGAAGAAAAGCAAAAAATATCCCAAAGTTTAATGCCGAACTGTCAATCACTGGGCCTGATATAGACTGATGGTAAAATCCCTCTCAGCTGACAGAGTTGTGTTAAATGATGTCGCCTGCGTCGTCAGTTTAGACCAAGTACTGACCGTTTCACATGAGCAGCCAAGCCTCCAGTCTCCCCGGTCTGAATGAGACCATGTGGTGGAAAAACACAGCAATCCTTGGCTGCACTCGGGCTAACTGCTCCAATCCCCTGGCTTCCGCTTACTCAGACAAAAGTTTCCAGAATCCTTCTTCAAGAAACCGGCAGACATTTAAAAAGAGAAGAAAACATGCGTAAAGTCCGACCACAGGAAATGCAGGGCTGTCTGTCACAAACCACTGCGGAGGGCCCAGCCTCCTCTAGAAAAGCTGCTCAACAGAAAGCACCACACAGGCTGTGTTGTTAACAACGGTAGGTCTGTGAGCCACCGCTCCAGCCCCTATTCTGAGCAGGCAGATAAGGCCTGTCCTATTCCTCCGACTGCTCTACACAATCAGACCCTATGGTGCCGTTTGGTAACAGGGCACCGAGAATCAGGCCTTTGAGACACAATAATGCTATCAAGCAGCGATCATTTTCCCTATAAATGGGCTTTTTGTGTGAAACATCAAACTGATAAGCTAGCGGAGCTATAAGTGGACAGTGTATACTCCCGTTCTTAAACACCCTTACCCCCTTTAACAGTGGTGAAGGCTTCTGGGACAAAACGCGACTGATGACTCGGTTCTGACTTAGAATACGTGGACAACACATACCTAGGTGTCTGGTTAGACTGTAAACTCTCCTTCCAGACCCATATCAAACATCTCCAATCGAAAGTTAAATCTAGAATTGGCTTCCTATTTCGCAACAAAGCATCCTTCACTCATGCTGCCAAACATACCCTTGTAAAACTGACCATCTTACTAATCCTCGACTTCGGCGATGTCATTTACAAAATAGCCTCCAATATCCTACTCAACAAATTGGATGCAGTCAATCACAGTGCAATCTGTTTTGTCACCAAAGCCCCATATACTACCCACCATTGCGACCTGTACGCTCTCGTTGGCTGGCCCTCGCTTCATACTCGTTGCCAAACCCATTGGCTCCATGTCATCTATAAGACCCTGCTAGGTAAAGTCCCCCTTTATCTCAGCTCGCTGGTCACCATAGCATCACCCACCTGTATGTAGCACGCACTCCAGCAGGTATATCTCTCTGGTCACCCCCAAAACCAATTCTTTCTTTGGCCGCCTCTCCTTCCAGTTCTCTGCTGCAAATGACTGGAACGAACTACAAAAATCTCTGAAACTGGAAACACTTACCTCCCTCACTAGCTTTAAGCACCAGCTGTCAGAGCAGCTCACAGATTACTGCACCTGTACATAGCCCACCTATAATTTAGCCCAAACTACCTCTTTCCCTACTGAATTTATTTTATTTATTTATTTTGTTCCATTGCACCTCATTATTTTTATTTCTTCCACTGCAAATCTACCATTCCAGTGTTTTACTTGCTATATTGTATTTACTTTGCCACCATGGCCTTTTTTTTGCCTTTACCTCCCTTATTTCACCTCATTTGCTCACATCGTATATAGACTTGTTTCTACTGTATTACTGACTGTATGTTTGTTTTACTCCATGTGTAACTCTGTCGTTGTATGTGTCGAACTGCTTTGCTTTATCTTGGCCAGGTCACAATTGTAAATGAGAACTTGTTCTCAACTTGCCTACCTGGTTAAATAAAGGTGTTCTCAACTAGCCTACCTGGTTAAATAAAGGTGTTCTCAACTTGCCTACCTGGTTAAATAAAGGTGTTTTCAACTTGCCTACCTGGTTAAATAAAGGTGTTTTCAACTTGCCTACCTGGTTAAATAAAGGTGTTTTCAACTTGCCTACCTGGTTAAATAAAGGTGTTTTCAACTTGCCTACCTGGTTAAATAAAGGTGTTTTCAACTTGCCTACCTGGTTAAATAAAGGTGTTTTCAACTTGCCTACCTGGTAAGTCGCTCTGGATAAGAGCGTCTGCTAAATGACTTAAATGTAAATGTGTTCTCAACTTGCCTACCTGGTTAAATAAAGGTGAAAAGAAATGACGACTGGAGGCTCTTTAATTTAGCAGAGCCTCCAGAGTGTCAGCTGCAGGGCCCAGGATATTACTACCTCCTGAAGCCCAATACGCCCCCGTCGTCATGTTACATCACTCAGAGCTGCTGGGGGTTTTCAGCAGCCTTCAGCTCAAAGTAATTGCACATGGTTGACCTTTGAACCAGGCGGTCATTAAATTGAGGGGTCGAAAAAAAATAAAAAAGAACACACCTGTCCTCAGACCAAATAACCCAGTGAGGGGAGAGAAAGAAACTGTTTTGCCCGAGATGTGAAAAGGAGCAGGGCGCGAGAACTATAACAGCCCATACTGGTGGAAAAACGATTAAAACTAATTGTGGAAAACACATCGCCATGTAAGTAGGCTTAGTTGGGATTGAGGCAGTAACAGGGTGCAAAGACACCCCGACTTTAAGAAAGCCTACCCTAAGGGATGTTCTCCACATGGGCTTTTTTGAGGTTTGATTCATTTGGGGATCTAGGCCTTTACAAAGCACAACTCTCTAGCTTGTCCCGCACACCAGTTATATTGCAAGCACAACCAAAATGTCAGTGGACCTGGTGGTTGGGGAAGAGAATGTGTAATACACAGTTCTGCCACACAGTAAAACTCAATTTGGTTCTCCAACTCTACAGGTCAAGCGGTGCCAGGCACCCCTGGCCCACCCCTGGCCCACCCCTGGCCCAACCCTGGCTCTAGCCCACCCCTGGCCCACCCCTGGCCCTAGCCCAACCCTGGCTCTAGCCCACCCCTGGCCCACCCCTGGCCCTAGCCCAACCCTGGCTCCTCAATGTATGTGCCTTGGAAGATACAAAAAAAATGGCCAAAAACTTCAGCAGCAAACAGAAGAGAAAACAGGAACGAGGCTGTAATTTCACTTAGAAAATAAATGAACCCCAAGACCAAACAAATTCCTCTAAAAGTTGGCTACATTTGGATCCATCTTATAAAGTGTTTCTTTATTTACGTTTTCTATATGTGGTAAGCAATAAAAAACAATATAAAAGAGGTGTTTCATTAGTAAAGGCCTTCGGGCTTTAGGCATCTTGTCAGGATCAAGGAGATAAGATACTGGGCCTGAAAGCAAAGAAACAGTGCAGGAGTCTCAGAGAATTCCTCTCATAAAAGACTAGAGGAACATTTCAGCTGAAAATGCTCTCTCAGGGGATAGTCCATCAACAACTGTCCAGCATCTCAACCCTGAGTGACTAGAGAACGACACCCAGATACCTTCCCAGAATATATCCCTGGCCTCCCCATGTAGGTTGAAGGGCAAATGTTATCATGACGTCTATCAGACTTTGGACATTGCTTTTGCTTATGTTCCTATAATCCAATTCAACATAATGCAAAAATGAGTTTCTCACCTCAGAACCATGTTTGGCTAGGACTCAAGTTCAGCACATAATCATAAAGCTTTGTAAAACCCAGTCAACCCATGGGGGGGGGTTCATTTTGGTGCTCCAATTCAAAAACAGATGAGGTGTAACGTCGTCAGCAACACATGCTCAGATAGACTATCCTGCCTGTAGACCATCCATCTGCTGTCCTCCCTGGCAAGACAGCAGAGACTCAGAGGCTGTCCGTCTCACCGCTGACGCAACATCAGATGCTTAGTGGCTGGCTGCCCAACACACGGACACAGGTGCAGTAACCCAACACTACTCAGCATCCTTAGTGTACCCTGAAATTGAACACCTGAAGAACGACTAATAGGTTACGGATTGTTACACAACCACTTGCAGCTTATTTAGGCCCATCGGTCACAGTTGGGTTGTTTAGGCCCATCGGTCACAGTTGGGTTGTTTAGGCCCATCGGTCACAGTTGGGTTGTTTAGGCCCATCGGTCACAGTTGGGTTGTTTAGGCCCATCGGTCACAGTTGGGTTGTTTAGGCCCATCGGTCACAGTTGGGTTGTTTAGGCCCATCGGTCACAGTTGGGTTGTTTAGGCCCATCGGTCACAGTTGGGTTGTTTAGGCCCATCGGTCACAGTTGGGTTATTTAGGCCCATCGGTCACAGTTGGGTTATTTAGGCCCATCGGTCACAGTTGGGTTATTTAGGCCCATCGGTCACAGTTGGGTTATTTAGGCCCATCGGTCACAGTTGGGTTATTTAGGCCCATCGGTCACAGTTGGGTTATTTAGGCCCATCGGTCACAGTTGGGTTATTTAGGCCCATCGGTCACAGTTGGGTTATTTAGGCCCATCGGTCACAGTTGGGTTATTTAGGCCCCGGTCAGTTGGGTTATTTAGGCCCATCGGTCACAGTTGGGTTATTTAGGCCCATCGGTCACAGTTGGGTTATTTAGGCCCATCGGTCACAGTTGGGTTATTTAGGCCCATCGGTCACAGTTGGGTTATTTAGGCCCATCGGTCACAGTTGGGTTATTTAGGCCCATCGGTCACAGTTGGGTTATTTAGGCCCATCGGTCACAGTTGGGTTATTTAGGCCCATCGGTCACAGTTGGGTTATTTAGGCCCATCGGTCACAGTTGGGTTATTTAGGCCCATCGGTCACAGTTGGGTTATTTAGGCCCATCGGTCACAGTTGGGTTATCTATCCTCTTTGAATTTAAATTAGAATTTAAGTATTGCATTTGAATTTAAAATAAATGTCTGAGTGGACTACTAGACTTTCAAACTCTGTCTCTCTTCAGTAATTAGGAGTGAACCACTAAGGATCTGGGCAACATGTGCCCTATGCCTCTTCAAAGACGATGGTCATATGGGCTTGTCTTGTGAGCGGAGGACTGCTAAAACAGACAGCCTTAAGGGCACAGATAAAGCGTCATGAGGTCCCGTGCTCCAGAACATAGAGGCCTTTATCCAATAGCATGGACAGTCACATTCAACAGTCACAGCAGAATGACGTGGCGTGTTTTGAGTGGTCACGTGGCACAAACACAGCAGTAAGTCCCTTCCAAAATGTACTACTACTGGCTGATAAACGCTAATGGATAAACAAAAGCTGAAGTGCAACAAACTGTGCACAGCGTGCCTCACTTAGAGACAAGGGAGACCAACAAACTGTGTACAGCGTGCCTCACTTAGAGACAAGGGAGACCAACAAACTGTGTACAGCGTGCCTCACTTGGAGACAAGGGAGACCAACAAACTGTGTACAGCGTGCCTCACTTAGAGACAAGGGAGACCAACAAACTGTGTACAGCGTGCCTCACTTAGAGACAAGGGAGACCAACAAACTGTGTACAGCGTGCCTCACTTAGAGACAAGGCAGACCAACAAACTGTGTACAGCATGCCTCACTTAGAGACAAGGGAGACCAACAAACTGTGTACAGCGTGCCTCACTTAGAGACAAGGGAGACCAACAAACTGTGTACAGCGTGCCTCACTTAGAGACAAGGGAGACCAACAAATTGAGTGCAGGGTAGGTCAATACAGGGCGGTGACACACTGGACCAGTAGAAATCTGCCTCAACGGGAGAGAACAGTCAAACACTCAACCTACAGCAGCTTATGTTGACACTGATGGGTGTGGAGCTTCTGTATGCATTAAGGACCATATGAACTCCACCTCACCAGCCACCTTAGACCCATTACAATTCACATATCACCTCCACAGCCACCTTAGAACCACTACAATTCACATATCACCTCCACCTCACCAGCCACCTTAGACCCATTACAATTCACATATCACCTCCACCTCACCAGCCACCTTAGACCCATTACAATTCACATTTTGCCTCAACATATCCATGGACGACACAATCTCTGTTGCACTGCACACTGCCCTATCCCACCTGGACAAGAGGAATACCTACGTAAGGATTCTGTTCATCGACTACAGCTCAGCCTTCAACACCATAACCCTCCAAGCTCATCACTAAGCTCAGAGCCCTGGGTCTGAACCTCTCCGTGTGCAACTGGGTCCTGGACTTCCTGACGGGCCAACTCCAAGTGGTGAAGGTAGGCAACAACACCTCCGCCAGGCTGATCCTCAACACGCTCAGCCTCCTGCTTTACTCATGACAGCGTGGTCACTCACATCCAACTCAATCATCAAGTTTGCTGACGACACAACAGTGGTAGACTTGATTACCAACAATGATGGAGAGCCTACAGGGAGGATGTGAGAACTCTGGCAGAGTGGTGCCAGGAAAATAAACCTCTACCTCAAAAGCTGATCATGAACTACAGGAGACAGTGGTGAGAACACGCCTCCATCCACGGAGAGGGTCAAAAGTTTAAAATTTCTCTGAGTGCACATCACGGACAACCTGAAATGGTCACTTCACACAGCACCTTTTCAACTTCAGGAGACGAAAGAAATTTGATTTAGCCCCTAAGAGCCTCACGAACTTCCACAGATGAACCATCGAGAACATCTTGTTAGGCTGTACGCATCATCACCAACGCATCACTGGGGCCACACGGTCTGCCCTCCAGGACATCTAAAGCAATCGGTATCACAGGAAGGCCAAGAAGATCATCAAGTACCTCAGCCACCCGAGCCACGGCCTATTCACCCCGCTAACATATAGAAGCCGTAGACAATACAGGTGCATGAAAGGTCGGGCCGAGAAACAACTTCTGGATCATTCTCACGAAACTGACATTTGACCCACATTTTCTTTATACAAAATGTCCTCTTTGATCACAGATTAGGATCTGTACTTATCTATTTCATAATTATTGTTTTTGGATCAGATGTCTTTTACCACAATTTATACAAAATTATCTTAACGCAAGAGTCCAAAAAAGTATAAACAAATCAATTTCTAATATGTTTTAACATTGCTCCCTTAAAAAAGGCCAGAGTTAAAACAAACACTGAAAATACAAATATTTAATTCATAATTTTTTTTATTTGACCTCACCAATTTGAGCTTTTTAGCCATTTCGGTAATGAGAAAGCCAAGTAGGGTAAAGGGGGTGTTTGAGAATAAAAACATCATTCTGGAGGAATATAAGCAAATTAATTAACTTCACTTCTAATAGTCCTCTAGATGATGCATCATGGGTGAATAAACATTTATTTAACAACTGATTGGAATTTTTACAGGAACATCAAAAAGTGTTTTGGAATGAGACATGTCCACTGTGTTTGTACGTAATAATTATTATAGTTTAATGCCACCTTTAATTAGTATACCATTTTTATGATTTACAGCAAAACATTGTTTATTTACATAAGTTAGAATTTTCTAAAATAAAATTGTAAAAAATTGACCAAAAATGTTATCCGTACGCACTTCAGTAATGATCATTTGGCGTGAAAATGTACAAAATTAATGCGAAAATGTAAAAATGTATTTAAAAGACACATTGTTAAAAACTAGGCATCTTAGTCCTGAAAATGATAGTTGATTTTTGCAGATGCATCATGGTTTTGTAACTCAATTGCCTACAGACATGTTTAAAACCGGTTTCATGAGAATCCCCATTCTATCTCCAGGCCATTAGACTGTTAAACAGTCACCACGAGCCAGCCTCCGCCCAGTACCCGATCCTAAACCTTAGCTGGCTAGAACAGTGACGACCACCTGTTACTCTAGCTTGCACATTAGAGACTGCTGCCCTATGTACATAGAGTCATTGAAAACTGGTCATTTTAATAAATGTTTACTTACTTTATATGTATATACTGTATTCTAGTAATGGATCATCCTATATAACTACTACTATACACACACCTTTTATTCATATACTGTCCACACACACACTCTTCGGAAAGTATTCAGACCCCTTCCCTTTTCCCACATTGTTACGTTACAGCCTTATTCTAAAATGTATTACATTTCATTTTCCCCCTCAATCTACACACGACACTCCATAATGACAAAGCGGAAAAAAAGTGCTAATTTACTAAAAATAAAAACAAATAACTTATTTACATAAGTATTCAGACCCTTTGCTATGAGATTTGAAATTGAGCTCAGGTGCATCCTGTTTCCATTGATCATCCTTGAGATGTTTCTACAACTTGGAGTCCATCTGTGGTAAATTTAATTGATTGGACATGATTTGGGAAGGCAAACACCTGTCTATATACGGACCCAGAGATGACAGTGCATGTCAAAGCAAAAACCAAACCATGAGGTCAACGGAATTATCCATAGAGCTCAGAGACAGTCGCAATCCTGTCTCGGAGATCTGGGGAAGGGTAACAAAACAAATGGGTACCTTCAATGCTGCATACAAGAACACAGTGGCCTCCATCATTCTTAAATGGAACAAGTTTGGAACCACCAAGACTCTTCTTAGAGCTGGCAACCCGGGGAGAAGGGCTTTGGTCAGGGAGGTCACAAGAACCCGATGGTCACTCTGACCAAGCTTGTAGCGTCATACCCAACGAGACTTGAGGCTGTAATCGCTGCCAAAGGCGCTTCAACGAAGTACTGATTAAAGGGTCTGAATACTTAAGTAAATGTGATATTTCAGTAATTTATTTATTGCAAAAAAATCTTTAAAAACTGTTCTTGTCTTGTCATTATGGAGCATTGTGTGTAGATCTGAAGGGGGAAAAAACATTTAATCCATTTTAGAATAAGGCTGAAACATAAGAAAATGTGGGAAAAGTCAAGGGGTCTGAATACACTATAACTATCTATCCATCCATAATATGTATAGGCCTATATATTATATTCCGGGCTCTGACATTTCTCATTCTGATATTTCTTCATGTTTCTGGATTGTGTGTGTATGGTTTATTTTATTGCTAGGTATTACTGCACTGTTGGAGCTAGAAACAAGCATTGGACTGCGATAACATCTGCAAATCTGCGTACGCGACCAATAAACGTTGATTTGAAGACAGGCTGCCCTGTGTCCACACCATGTGTCTACTTCCTTAAGCCACTGTTTGACTTCATACCAGAATGAGCTCAGGGTAAAAAAAACAACAGCCTTCATGCATTAATGCCCAAGGGGGGGTTAGAGGGGCGGGGTTGAACAAGCACACTCAACGCAAGATCACGAGTACCACAACTTAATCAAGTATGCTGCTTCAAATCAGGAGACCACGAGATGGTGAGCAAGGCATCATCCCCTTCTCACTCTCCTGATAGTTGTGCATCCACTCCTGAACTGCTTTCAGAGTAATAAAATAAAGAAACAAATTTGATTTGGACTTATTGGGGGGCACGCAGTAGGTGGTAGAGTAAGTATGTGTCAGCAGGGCTTATAGCAACGGCTAATGTTGCCAAACACACTAATCACCTTAAATGATTCATCTGGGTATTCATTAGCTCTTGTTGTTGCATGAAATAGCACATTGTGAGAACACTTCACTCAGAGACAAGAAGACTGTTCGGGCACCCTGTCCAAACTCTCAAGCTATCACTCTCCCCAGAAAAGGTTGGCTGGCTCAAACCATGCCAAGAGCATTCAGCCTCCACCCAATGCCTCTTACACTACCAACAGGCCTGGGTTTAGTTCCTTCATTAGTTTCTCTCTTAGCACAAATAAAGTGCTGGCAAGGAAGTCACAGAGCAGAGCCCCTTCAACCGAGATGTTTGTGTTTTTACAAGGGGAGTGGTGGTGAGTTTAAACGTCAGACTGAGACAAGAACAGATAAAGATGTCAGACTGGCAGGATCAATGTAAAGTAGGCAGAAGAATGCTAGGCCATGAAACAAGAATGGTCATTGAAGTGGTCATTTTTCAGAATGTGTGTCACAGGATCAAGAAACATCTATCATGATGTTTTTGGGGGAAGAGGGTTGGTTGTTTTGAAGGTGGCATAGAGCCGGGTACAGGAGTGGGTTGGTTGTTTTGAAGGTGGCATAGAGCCGGGTACAGGAGTGGGTTGGTTGTTTTGAAGGTGGCCTTTCACTCCCTCCTCTCTACATTTTCCTCCTCTGTCTCTGCTGCTAAAGCCACTTTCTACCATTCTAAATTCCAAGCATCTGCCTCTAACCCTAGGAAGCTCTTTGCCACCTTCTCCTCCCTCCTGAATCCTCCCCCCCCCCCCCTCCCTCCTCCCTCTCTGCAGATGACTTCGTCAACCATTTTGAAAAGAAGGTCGATGACATCCGATCCTCGTTTGCTAAGTCAAACGACACCGCTGGTTCTGCTCACACTGCCCTACCCTATGCTCTGACCTCTTTCTCCCCTCTCTCTCCAGATGAAATCTCGCGTCTTGTGACGGCCGGCCGCCCAACAACCTGCCCGCTTGACCCTATCCCCTCCTCTCTTCTCCAGACCATTTCCGGAGACCTTCTCCCTTACCTCACCTCGCTCATCAACTCATCCCTGACCACTGGCTACGTCCCTCCCGTCTTCAAGAGAGCGAGAGTTGCACCCCTTCTGAAAAAACCTACACTCGATCCCTCCGATGTCAACAACTACAGACCAGTATCCCTTCTCTCTTTTCTCTCCAAAACTCTTGAGCGTGCCGTCCTTGGCCAGCTCTACCGCTATCTCTCTCAGAATGACCTTCTTGATCCAAATCAGTCAGGTTTCAAGACTAGTCATTCAACTGAGACTGCTCTTCTCTGTATCACGGAGGCGCTCCGCACTGCTAAAGCTAACTCTCTCTCCTCTGCTCTCATCCTTCTAGACCTATCGGCTGCCTTCGATACTGTGAACCATCAGATCCTCCTCTCCACCCTCTCCGAGTTGGGCATCTCCGGCGCGGCCCACGCTTGGATTGCGTCCTACCTGACAGGTCGCTCCTACCAGGTGGCGTGGCGAGAATCTGTCTCCTCACCATGCGCTCTCACCACTGGTGTCCCCAGGGCTCTGTTCTAGGCCCTCTCTTATTCTCGCTATACACCAAGTCACTTGGCTCTGTCATAACCTCACATGGTCTCTCCTATCATTGCTATGCAGACGACACACAATTAATCTTCTCCTTTCCCCCTTCTGATGACCAGGTGGCGAATCGCATCTCTGCATGTCTGGCAGACATATCAGTGTGGATGACGGATCACCACCTCAAGCTGAATCTCAGCAAGACGGAGCTCCTCTTCCTCCCGGGGAAGGACTGCCCGTTCCATGATCTCGCCATCACGGTTGACAACTCCATTGTGTCCTCCTCCCAGAGCGCTAAGAACCTTGGCGTGATCCTGGACAACACCCTGACGTTCTCAACTAACATCAAGGCGGTGTCCCGTTCCTGTAGGTTCATGCTCTACAACATCCGCAGAGTACGACCCTGCCTCACACAGGAAGCGGCGCAGGTCCTAATCCAGGCACTTGTCATCTCCCGTCTTGATTACTGCAACTCGCTGTTGGCTGGGCTCCCTGCCTGTGCCATTAAACCCCTACAACTCATCCAGAACGCCGCAGCCCGTCTGGTGTTCAACCTTCCCAAGTTCTCTCACGTCACCCCGCTCCTCCGCTCTCTCCACTGGCTTCCAGTTGAAGCTCGCATCCGCTACAAGACCATGGTGCTCGCCACGGAGCTGTGAGGGGAACGGCACCTCAGTACCTCCAGGCTCTGATCAGGCCCTACACCCAAACAAGGGCACTGCGTTCATCCACCTCTGGCCTGCTCGCCTCCCTACCACTGAGGAAGTACAGTTCCCGCTCAGCCCAGTCAAAACTGTTCGCTGCTCTGGCCCCCAATGGTGGAACAAACTCCCTCACGACGCCAGGACAGCGGAGTCAATCACCACCTTCCGGAGACACCTGAAACCCCACCTCTTCAAGGAATACCTAGGATAGGGTAAGTAAGGGTAAGTAATCCTTCTCACCCCCCCTTCTCCCCCAACAAGATTTAGATGCAAGTGGCTGTTCCACTGGTTGTCATAAGGTGTATGCACCAATTTGTAAGTCGCTCTGGATAAGAGCGTCTGCTAAATGACTTAAATGTAAATGTAATGTAAATGTGGCATAGAGCCGGGTACAGGAGAGGGTTGGTTGTTTTGAAGGTGGCATAGAGCCGGGTACAGGAGAGGGTTGGTTGTTTTGAAGGTGGCATAGAGCCGGGTACAGGAGTGGGTTGGTTGTTTTGAAGGTGGCATAGAGCCGGGTACAGGAGAGGGTTGGTTGTTTTGAAGGTGGCATAGAGCCGGGTACAGGAGAGGGTTGGTTGTTTTGAAGGTGGCATAGAGCCGTGTACAGGAGTGGGTTGGTTGTTTTGAAGGTGGCATAGAGCCGGGTACAGGAGTGGGTTGGTTGTTTTGAAGGTGGCATAGAGCCGGGTACAGGAGTGGGTTGGTTGTTTTGAAGGTGGCATAGAGCCGGGTACAGGAGAGGGTTGGTTGTTTTGAAGGTGGCATAGAGCCGGGTACAGGAGAGGGTTGGTTGTTTTGAAGGTGGCATTGAGCCGGGTACAGGAGAGGGTTGGTTGTTTTGAAGGTGGCATAGAGCCGGGTACAGGAGTGGGTTGGTTGTTTTGAAGGTGGCATAGAGCCGGGTACAGGAGAGGGAGGGTTGGTTGTTTTGAAGGTGGCATAGAGCCGGGTACAGGAGAGGGTTGGTTGTTTTGAAGGTGGCATTGAGCCGGGTACAGGAGAGGGTTGGTTGTTTTGAAGGTGGCATAGAGCCGGGTACAGGAGTGGGTTGGTTGTTTTGAAGGTGGCATAGAGCCGGGTACAGGAGTGGGTTGGTTGTTTTGAAGGTGGCATAGAGCCGGGTACAGGAGTGGGTTGGTTGTTTTGAAGGTGGCATAGAGCCGGGTACAGGAGAGGGTTGGAGGAGGGGGAACAAACTGAGTGAGGAAATAACTGCAATTTACCATGTATGCTAATCCCACACACATCTATTTCAACCTCGGATTTTCCCAGTGACAGTGAATATAAATTGGTCCCTGATCTGCTCTGTTCTTAAATGGCAGACGTGACGATACCCTGTTGACTACTTCTGCATGAGATAATTCCGTGCTTGGAAACAGCAAAAGGCTGGTGACGTTAATGAGGGGGTTGCTGTGGGTGAAACTAGATAGCTGACTGTCTGAAACCAACTGGCTGTATTAGAAAAACACCTTGAAGATGCATTGTTAGCCTAATCTCACACAGAGAGACAGCCCTGTTTAAATAACACCTGATGTGATTTAACTAGCTAGCTACTACGGTATTCAAATGACATGTAAACGTTACAGGTATTACCAAATGGTGAACTTGTCAATATTCTGACAAGTATTGGAGCTATCGGCTAATTTTACATTGATGAACATGTCAACACTTACTTGCTAGCCAACAGTTAACTAGTACCGTTGGATCGGCTTCCTGTCGACAAACTTCTAAATAGCTTCCGTAGCTAACAAAAAAAGCACTAACTATAACAGACAAATCAAATTCCCAGCGTACACCAGAAATACAACCTACTATAGCTTCCTAGCTGGCTTGCCTTCATGTGTTTATATCGCTAACGGTAGATACAACTAATAATTGTAATGATAAAAATGTGCCAAATCCTTTTCTACATGTTTATCCTTCCAAATAACATCAAAGAAAATAGAACTGACTGCTTACCTTCTTATAGAGTACCAATACGTAGAATCCAGGGCTTCTCTGAACATGTTGTGGACTTAGCTATATACCCATACCATGCAGAGTTTGCCTGCACTGCTGCCATCTTGTCCTGGACAACAGGAGGGGAGACCTCGCTCTCGACAACACCCCCATCTCCCACATTTTAAACTTCAAATAACTTGAGCATATAAAGGTTCAATGACACCAATTTAGCCCAGGATGTAACTATGCAGTTCAAGTTATTCTCTTGCCTCTTTGGGCGAGAAAGCCCATCTCTGAAAGGGCGTACGTTAGCCCTATTTCCCGAAAGATCTTCCCGTTCTGTCTGTCTCCAACACGTCCCTCTGCTCTGTCTACCCTGTGTGAAAATGTTTCTGAGTTGATGCCATTGAGCTAGACGAGACGAATCGATAGTCGAGCTGCGCGCGCCCAATGAAAAGCGCGTTCACAATGTGGCAGCTGTCAACATGTATATAATGGGCAACAGGTCCACTCATGCGTAGGATTTAGAGATGCAGTGGTCAAGACAAAAATATTCTCTTCCCAAAATAACATTATATTCTTATTCTCATAAACTGTTTTATCATTCAAATGAATGGCAGACGAAATTGCAATGTCGGTGCCTGTTTAAAGTCATATGCTTCAAGACAAGTAATACAGAAACGTCATTAAATTCAAAATTGTCCATACTGATATGCGTTCAAGGATTATACATACAGAAGAAAAATATTTCCGAAGCTTGTCTAAAGGTGTTTCATAATATTTATCATCTATTTCTATTCCAATGGGACTATTCGTCACTTGTTCTCCAAATCCATTCTCATGTTTGTTCAGTACAGTTGTGAATGTTTGGCTGATTTCTTTCTAGGTTTACAACTGTGACATGTTATAGAGATGTTCATACTTTTTTGTATTTCGAAATTCCAGCAAAATGTTGACACTTGTTTTTTTAAATAAAACTTCACCAGTAAAGCAATAACTCAAGAGGAAAGTGTTGTGTAAAATAATGTGTGTTGTCTTCTTCGGGTCATACTGTACAATAATCCACAAATCTGTTGATGGTCACCAACTGTATCTTCCTCCAAGGTATTCATTGGAGGAGGGATCATTGATATGCAAGTTACCAAGGAAACTGCCTTCTTTCTCAAAAGGTCCTTCTATAGAACATGTTGTGGATGGTTCCTGATTTGGAATTCAGTGTACATAATGGAAACTGCTAAAATGAGTAACATTGACAACTATCAATGGCTGCCATTACCACAGTGATCAACTTCGCAGCACGTGAGGCACTGCAGGGAAAGAACGGTTTCAGGGGTTGGAAATACTCTGAAATGGTATTCTCTCCTAAAGAAACATGTGGGCTTGCAATTGGGCTTGTTTTGGACATGGTCTCAGGGAACAAAACAAAATAAATCTTGAAGCCCACTCTTTCTGCATGATATCATTAATATCAACTCAACGTATCTCCTCATACACCACTGCAGATACACCAATGAAAGGCAAAGACATAAATGTACAAACATCTGACATGCTGCCTTCCAATAACACAACAGTATAGGAACATGGACAATATGATTGCCATAGCAACTGTTCATGTTTGTCTCAGACATCTTGCTCTGTCCAGCTGTCAGGAACTGCATGAAGCATAACAAGCCATTCACAAATCAACTGTCGAAGATTCTGCAGATTCCCTACACCAAACTAAAGTGAGGCAACATGAAATAACAATTCCCTTTAACCAATGTCTATTTTCATCATGCATTCCAGCTGACATAACAGTTGCACTGCTTGATATTGGACAAAGGAAGTGTTTTATGGACTTAGTGTTGAATGGGTTAACCGACTTTAAAAAGTTTGCCTTCTCCTGGTGGCAAAGATTAGTCTCCTGTCAGCTGGTCAAATGGCTTCATAGTTGTCCAGCCTGTTTTCACATATATTTGGAAAATGACAGAACCATCTGCTTGCCTCATCTGGTCTGACACTTGAAATAAAATCTCGGAGTATAGCCTGGCTAAGTCTGATTTGGTTGAGTTTTTGACCGATCATCCATGTGCTGGGCACTGCCAGCTAAAGGAGGTTGTCCTGTAGGGGAAATGTATCATCAACAACACCTAGTCTCATTCATTTCTAAACAGCAATGACCAGGCTATAGGGGGCCTTCAAGTCTTGTCCTCACTCAAAGGACACAATGTAATGCTGCTTAACTCTACTAAACACTTTATAGGCCTAGATCAACATAACTAACTAATTCATGATGTGCAAGATTACCATGTCACCTGACACTTCATCCCATATCAAATGACGATAGGAGAACAGTAGGATCCAGCATTGTGTCCCTCTTGGATTGGAGCTGAAAGCCCCTGAATCATAGTGTGGCGATCCACTGTCTTGAGGTAAGGAGATTGAACTTAATAAGACTGAATATATACAACCCATCTGTCTAATTAGACTTACAGCTCATCCTTAATAACTGTGTCTCTGCTGTTTGCGTTAATGATTAGCATGTCATAGACAAGAAGAGATCTATAAAAATAGATTCAGTGGTGTACCCAAGACTAAGTAAATACATTCACCACGGAGCCTAAACTTAGACAAAGCACAATCCTCGTGTAACGGATGTGAAACGCTAGCTTAGTTAGCGGTGGTGCGCACAAAATAGTGTTTCATTCGGTGACGTCACTTGCTCTGAGACCTTGAAGTAGTAGTTCCCCTTGCTCTGCAAGAGCCGCGGCTTTTGTGGAGCGATGAGTAACGATGCTTCGTGGGTGACTGTTGTTGATGTGTGCAGAGGGTCCCTGGTTTGTGCCCGGGTATGGGCGAGGGGACGGTCTTAAGTTATACTGTTACACTAGCCCTAAAAGTGTATTCTACAGTTTCTTCAGAAATTCAGAACATTCATGTCAACCACGCAGTCATAATGCAGAGTTCCACAAAGACCACCCAAAGCAGTTATTAGAAATGTTCTGAAGACAAAGTGGAATCTTGCAGATATTTTTTTCTTCTTCCTGAGAGCGACAAGCAAATACACAGCGGATCCACAAACAGCCTGGAGGCACCAGCCTGACAAAGAGAGTCCTCACTGTCTGAGGTGGCCAACTGGGGTTCAACTGCAACCTAATCCAACAAGAGGCAACTGTCATTCCCAGCCCCTATCTCTGGCAGTGACAGCTCCTGTCCCTGCCTCCAGCCCCACCGTTGGGGACAAACCAAACTCTAGGCCTGGCTTGGCTCAGCCAGTGGCCTCAGCTGGTAAAGGCAACAGGTGTGAGGAGGGTTGTAGGGTTCCCCTCTCGCTGCCCTGTATAGCCCATGCATCCAGCTGTTCAGCGGCTTTAGCTCCCCAGTCTTTGCAGGGAATTTGGACATATTTTTTCACTGTAGCACCACACTAACAAACCTAGGGGCCGAAAAATAGCACCCAATTAAATTCCTTATATAGCCTACATAAATGTATTATATAGCCTACATTCCTTTCTGAATTGGAAATTAATTCAATAAGTAATCATCTAGTTTTTCAAAGGTATCTGTAATCTGGATACAATATGTTTGCTGGTAACAAAACTGATTAATTACAGTTTTCTGTAATAGGTTTAAATGTAACTGATTATGTAAACAGTCACTCCCCAACCTTGCCAAGATAAAATATCAAAGGCAAATAAATGTTCATTTTAAAGAAAATGTCAATCTGCAGAGACCTGGATTGAGTGGGAAGTCTGTACCATAATGGTCTGACCAGCTGTTTGGTGTAGGTCTATGTTGTGTATAGGCCTAAAAAAAGGATCTCCTTCACATACACTATCTTGCAGTTGACATGGCCGTTAAACGTGAAGTATGAGTCAGTCGTCTCACACCCTGTAGTCACCCTATGGACCTGCTCTCGTTAATCATTCCTAAAGTGAGCATTGCAATGCCTGCAGTGAGTGCAAATTACAGCAGATAATGTTTTTTTATTACTATTATAGCAGAACGTGTACGGATGATGAGCTCTGTGCTCGGTTGATATGGTCTGTTTATTTAGTCATAGTGTTGATGTGCATTCTGTCCCCCTCTGCTGTCTTAAAAATATATTACATTAAAAAAACGAGCTGACGCACACCCAGAATAATAGTTTGTGTGATGCTGACTAACGGCGAATAAACTATAAACTATCAAAATAAAGAAAGTCACACATTCCATGTATAATATCCCAGTAATTTAATGGGTATTTCAGGCACAGTGATGCCGACACGTTGGTAAATACCCATTAAATTGCTGGGAGATTATACATGGAGTGTGCGACTTTCTTTGTCTTGATAGTTTATAGATTATTCGCCGTTTGTCAGCATCTCCACACAAACTATTATTCTGGGTGTGCGTCAGCTCATGTTTTTTAAAATATTGTAATGAAACAGCAGGGAGCAGGTCTCGAACCCACGACCTTCGAGCCCTAGGTCCCGAACCCACGACCTTCGAGCCCTAGGTCCCGAACCCACGACCTTCGAGCCCTAGGTCCCGAACCCACGACCTTCGAGCCCTAGGTCCGGCGCGCACTATCGACTGTGCCGCAAAAGAATGCTCATGCGGCAGAATCGATTTCCGCGCTTATAAACCCAGGGTCGTAACACTACTCCCTCCTTTCAAAGAGCGCGTCCTCGCGTCTTACAGGAACGCGCTCACGTCTTACAGGAACGCGCTCACGTCTTACAGGAACGCGCTCACCGGCCAAGCACACGCACTGTCGTGGATGCAAGGTCCGATCACGTCTGACACCAGTGTAATGAAACAGCGGGGAGCATGTCTCGAATCCTCGACCTTCGAGCCCGAGGTCCGGCGCGCATGCTCATGCGGCAGTCCGCAGAGTCGATTTCCGCGCTTATAAACCCAGGGTCGTTACAATATTATAAATATATTACAACAACTAGCTATGCAGACCATTTTCGGACCCAGACGTCATAGCCACGGCGTTTATAAAGCGAGAGGCGCATCGCGAGACTTCCAGAACACTTGCAAAACAGACCAAACAGACCAGGATGGAGTTTGGTCTTTTACTCAGTTATAAGGAATTCTTATCACTTTACAAGGTCCCTGTAACACCTAAAGATTTTGCAATTGTTTTAGATGCCATTCCCTCAGGTGTTGCTCTGTTATTCAGAAACGTGTCAAGACCTGACCCTCAGAGCCTACCTTCTATTGACCCTGTTGTCTCATCAGTAGGAAAGATTTGTTTCTCTTTTGGTCCATTCAACAATAGATCGATACGAACCTTGTTTCAACAGGATGTTGTATACTTTATGTAATGCCTTACTGGAATGGATTTATTGACCATATATGTTGGAAAAAAGTTTGGATGTTGCCACACACGTACTACTTGTTAACAAAATGAAGGAAGTTTACTTTAAAATTATTCATAAATATTATCCTGCCAACCACTATATGAAGAAGTTTAAGGAAAACATCAACTCAAATTGCTCCTTTGTAATGACCACCCGGAAACAGTGTTACATCTTTTTTTGTCATTTTATTAATGTAAGAAAACTGTGGCAAGACATCAGTAGATTTATAATTGAACACATTTATGAAGATTTTACACTATTGTGGAGAGATGTACTGCTTGGATTCTTTACATATGATATAAATAAGCTGAAACATTTTTATGTAATTAATTTCATTATTCTTTTGGCCAAATTTCATATACATAAATGTAAATTTACAAACAAACAAAAACATTTTCTTCCCCACAAAAATATATTGAACTGTATTTTAAGACAATTAAATACTAGATGTATTAGTGTACGTATGTCCCTAAGGTCCTTGTGTAATTGTAATGTGATATTGTACCCCCTAGCTCGATTGTCCATTGTATATAATCTATATATACTTGTGTTCCCTCATATACTTTTTGTATTGATTTGTTGTTAATAAAAAATATATAATAAATACATAAAAAGAGGCGCATCGCGAGACTTCCGGGAACGCTTGCAAAACGAACCAAACAGACCAGAATTGAGTTTGGGGTTTGAGAAGTCAATGAGAAAAAATGATTCCTTAGTTGTTCATTTTCTCCAAATCTAAAGGTACAATCAATAATCGAACCAATGTTTTAAGTGGTTGAATATGTTATTACTCAACATTCATGAAATTTACAAACTGACACGTTTTAATTTTCGTCAAAAACAACTTTATATCGAAGGAATGCTCTTGATTTGACGCCTTTGCTAGTCGACGTTGCCAAGACATGACAAATGTGATCGGGGTTTTCTATTGGAGAAGCAATTTTAGCCTGTCTTCATAATGTACTGTTTTTGTCATAACGATCAAAGAAAGTAATTAGATTCGTGATTCAAATGTGTTAATAATTAAATGACCCAGATATCCTATGAAATATATTACATTAGTGATTAAAATATGTTAATTCAATTGCTTTTTTGTGCTCTAAATATTGGTCTCATCCATACATATACATAAATAAAACATTCAAATGCTGTACAGAGCAACCTCAAATGTGATTTTTTTTGTCTGTAGGGGGCTACATCCTCCAGAACATAAGGAAGTGAGCATTCAGCCACGCCATTTGAGAAAACGGCCAGTCACAGCAGTGGGCAGACTGTTCATAGCTACTGGAGTCGTCGTGCAGTCATGCGATACAGCTGTTTTTAATTCAATATTTCTATGTTTAAATACTGTTGAAATTTGTAATATAGGTAAACTAAACGTAACCAGTAATGGCCACGGAAGCAACCGCCGACCAGGTAGAGCATTTCAGTTGTTTGTAGCGAACGGTTGCTAGTTAGCTACGTTACATTTTCACTCGTGTTGCATGGTGGTTCACTGACGTTAGCTAGCTAGGCCTACACCCTAGATACCGTTTAATATAGAATATATACATTTGAAGCGCTTTCTACATAGCTACCACGCACTATTGACAATATTTTAGGGAAAATATTTAGGCAACTACGTGATTACGTTGCATTATGTTTGAGAGATCTGCGGCTAAGCTAATTACGTGCTAACTAGGTAACCTGCCAATGATGTTGGTCAGAAGTTAATGTCAGTCGACCAACTAACGTTAGCTAGCTTGTACAGGTAACACGACCTGATGTGGTCTGAACGTCATGCTAACACGACTAGTTAGCGTGTGCTAGTTAGCTTTTGGCCTGTTGCTGAGAATAAACACTAGTTAATTTCGTTGCAAGCTGAAGTTAGCTACCTAGGTAACATTACTGTTGCAGTTAGGCCGCGCTTTTTTGTTACACTAGCGAACTAGCCCAAGCGTAAGCAGCAATGTGTGCACGTTGTATTGCATTTAAACAGTTGAGAGCTAGCTTATGGAGTTAACGGTGCGGTGTTAGAAGTTGTGCAATCATGTAATGTTTACATGATTAGCGAACTACCTTAGTAGCCAACTAGCTAACCATGTAAACAAGCAAGCATTTCCTCGTGTCCTCCGTTGTCCTACTCGGTTTCTTATGTGGCTAAATAAAGTAGTCCAAACTGGAAACAAGTGTAGTAGGTCAATTATAAACGAGATATTCTAAAATGTACTCTTAAAATTCTTTAATATTGGCACTCTGATTGATGTGTTTTTCAAAGCCACCTCTTGTTGCAGTGTATGCATGTCTGTAACCCCAATCATCTTCATGTCTTGCAGGCAGCTGAGTATATCCCGGAGAAGGTTAAGAAAGCAGAGAAGAAGTTGGAAGAAAACCCATATGACCTTGACGCATGGAGCATTCTGATTCGAGAAGCACAGGTTTAGTGACTCAGGGTTGCATTCCTCTTACCTGGGGTAATCGATTGGGTCAAGGGAGGGAGAGGGCGGGGCTCAAGAGGGTGGTGGGTGGGGATCTAAAAGAAAAATTACAAATGTGTCATATAGGACTGTTTCAACTTGTTTGTCAACAAGTGTACATGTAAATGCATTCTACCCTTTTAGAACCAACCAATAGACAAAGCAAGGAAGACTTATGAACGACTTGTGGCCCAGTTCCCAAGCTCGGGCAGATTCTGGAAACTATTCATTGAAGCGGAGGTTAATATTTTTATCAATTTCTCACAACTACATGTGTGCATGGGCGTGCATATCCTAACAGGATCAACAATGTGACTTTCACACAACAAATAGGTCCACTTCATCTCAATGGTATTTTTTTAAAGTACGAGGGGTTTAGGTTACTATCTTAACCATTTATTTTTCAGGACGCAGACTGTATGTTCCTCAGTAGAAAAAACAACTATTTTCTACGTCTTTAAATGGGGTTAAGTGCATTTGTTGCATGTTTGATCTGCAACAGCATTAAAACTTTTTAATGGTATTGGAGTGCTTTAGCCTTTTATTCACTTGTCGTGTCTATTTATTGCCTCCTGTGTCATTTCTTTGAGGTCATTTTTGTTTTTGATCATAAACCGTATGAGTGAATGTGTTCAACTTAACATTTTTTTCCAGCACAGTTATGCTACCTTACCCCCAACAAGCGACCTGTTTACTACGGAAGCTGTAGTATTATTGTAGGTCCCTGTTTATGTAGGCGGATGTTCACCCTGGTTTTGACCCAGCAAAGAATCCACATTACTCCAATATGTCTTTTAAAATGGTAGGTCACCCACATTACAAAATGACATTGGGTTTTCGTGGATGGTACCTGCTCCCATTCCTGCCCCCGGCCCTTATCACACCATATTGCCTACATCTTAGATGAGCCTTAAACCCCATCCCTACATAAGATAATCTCCATTTAATGAGTATGCCATTAGTTTTAGATATACAAATGGATGCTTGTAATCCACTTATTTAGGGGAATAAAGTGGGTAAGTATGTGTGAGTTAAAAGCATGACTGACCAAGCCTCATTAATTGATGCCCACTACACGCAGCTCTGATCCGAACTAGTCATCTGGGCCCTGGGCTGTCTACAGCAAGTGAACAGAAGTCTGGGGAGGAGACCAACTCATGTGCCCAGTTAAAAATCATGCCTTACTACTTGTAGGTCTGAAGGGATTGAGTGGGAGTATGTGAACAGGTAATGCTTCACGGAGCACCCTTCTTACACCCACAGCTTCCTTTCACATCTACAGGAACTATAGTACATGGTGTCCCATCTTGGTTCGGCAGTATGCAGGCTTTTGTTCCAGCCCAGTGCAAATACACCTGATTCCATGTTGAATCTGGGTCGAGTATTTTTTTTTCCCCCTGTTAATTGTGCCTACAGAATGTGACCCGTGTGTGTTGGTTCTGGACTAGAGGGGAAAAGCCTGCACATACTGCTGCCCTACAAGATTGGGTTTGGACACCCCTTGTCTAAGGGTTAATTGATGCCAGATTGCCTAATAGTCTCTTAATGTTCAGACCGTCACCTTATTTGTTGGTGTATTGTGACTGGAATACAATCAGACTAGACCCTGGGGTATTTGCACCGTGCACATCCGTGAGGAGTTGGGCACGTTGTTTTTAAGTCTAGAAGCTCTCCCATTCTATACACTGCTACCCTTGTTAGAATGGCCTCATTCAACACCGTTTAGCACAGCCTGTAGGTCATTCTGTTAAAGTTCAACCACCTGTTGACTTCATTTGTTTATAGCTATGTACATAGCATAGTTAAAAGTTGGTCATTTGCATTAAAACACTTCAATTGTTTTTTTCCCCTTCCAGTTTGGGTAGCCTTTGATTTATTTCTAGACTGCAGTCTAATCGAGCTTGCCGCAGTCTTTTTATCCCAGTTTCATTTGCCTCAACATGAGCAACCTGGGAGAAAATTAACTAATTTTTAAGCTTAACTGCAACCTGTCAAATAATATGGTTGTTGTTACTGCAGTATAGAAAAAGGTTATGTCAATATTGTAGTTTGGATCTAATGTGTAGAAAACGAATCATACGTTTGAATGTCTGACCTCTTCACTAACCTTTCAAGAAAATAACGTGTGCTTGTGAAGAGTTATACAGGAACAATCCAGTATTGGGAATTCAGGTGTTTTACTTGTGAATTCACACATCGTAGGACACCAACGTTCAGGTACAGCTTAGGGGACCATTCTCTTGGTTCTGGGTCACATTTGACCTTTTGTGGCACATTTTGCACTTGCTTTGTGGTTTTTGTCTTCGTTTCAATACAGTTTCACTCACCTTGGTGAACTCAAGTGGTTGATCTGCGCATGCACAAGAATAAGGGAATGCATAAGTTGCATTGTACTCAATTTGATTGTACCCTGCGGTTTGTTGAAAGTGATTTTAAATTGCATACTGTTTAATAAAAGAAATGACCAGAATTCTCTACTGTGACTTATTGCATCTTTTTCTTTATGGTGTTGATGGTTACTGCAGTCCAGTTCACAACCACCTCCTTTCCCCATAAACATTCCCATACCTAATCCCATTTTAAAGAATGCATTAGGCCTGCTGCTCTTGATTATCCCACATAGAAATTGTGCCTGTTACCTTTCTAGTTCATGTTTTTTGGGGGGGTTGGCTGCTGAGTGCGAGTTAGGTGGTAGGCCTAGTGATGTTGTGCTTGTAATGTGAATGCTTAGTTGATAGAGAACTGATGGTAGCATGAAGAACTGGAGAAGGTTTGAATGTTGTGGAAGCTATATGGACATGTTAAACATTTGCATAATGAAGTATTTCTGTGTTGATGGGCTTGGGTTTTTAAGCCTGGATTGTTGTGACTTCCTGATAAAACTGCGTATTACTAATAGAATGTATTTTATTTGGTTGAGATTTAAACAATTGGATGGATTGATTAATATTTAATTCCCCACTTGACTGGTTTGCCTGCACCGAAATAGAACAAAGTGCTTTAGAAGACTTAGTCTCTCTTGTAGTGTCTTCTGGGTCTGGTTCTCATGTTGTAGCTAGGATAACTGAGTGAGACGCTAAAACTATTGTTAGTGAATGCTAAAGCCATGGGCTGCCGTGGATTCATACAATGACAATGTTTGCTGGCTACAGATTGTGTGCGTGTCTACCCTCGAGGTGAGATGTTATCTATGTGGCCTACCTAAAGCTATGTCACTCATGTCACGGGATGTACTTCTCTATGCCTGCAGCATCACGGCTGGGGTTACGTCTTCTGTCTATTTTTATGTTAATTTATCTAGTGATTTACTTCAATAAATCATTTTTTACCAATCTTGTTTCATGTTGTCTGTGTAAAACTAGTGTTAATTTTCATGTCTAACACTTCCATAGGCTACATTTGACATAGGCCTAGTTCTCTTTAGGATCTGACTTTTTTTTTCAAATGTGAAATTGTACATCGTAATCTTGCAATGATACTTCCCACTTCTAGATGTATACATATTGAATTAGTTATTTTCTTGTGCTGCGTATTGTTATTCCTGAAAAAGTACTTCTATTCAAGCCATACACTTCGAGGCCTAGGCAATATTTAACGTTGACAGATTGAGAGCCCCTCTAATCAATGATTGTGTTAAGTGGCTTGTGCACAACAAGCTGAAAGCCAACCTGTGGGCTTAGTGACATTCCACTGTATTGCTCTTAGAATCGATGAGGGAAAGAAGCAGATGGAGAATTATCAAGGAAGGATTCATTCCAAGTTCAAATGTATTCTCACATTCAAACACCTAAATGTTTCTTGTTACTGTGTGTTTTGTCGTAAAAGTTTTAGGAGCTACTAGTCTTGCAATTGCAACAGCAAAAGGCCTACAGTACAGGCCAGCAGCTAGGCTGCTGCATTGGGAGTCCTGTGCCTGTCACAGGCCTTTTGTCAGGGCCAGGCCAACCAGTAGCTCCATTAAAGATTGATGTTTCTCATTATGTTTAGTTGACACTGGTCTATGCTGGCAGGCCTTGGTAGAGGGAGAGTTGGAAGTCCACAGGGCTTGCAGTAGGGACAGAACTGATTGAGGACTCCCTCTCCCACCCAACATCAGCTGCCTGCCAGTGTGGAGACTCTTTCCTGCCACTCAGCTAATGAGGCACCTTGATGTCTGGCCAGGCTGACTGTCAGTAACATGTTCAGTGATTGGCACGAGCGTGGTCTTTTCCAGTGTAGTGAAGGGGCTAATATATGATTGTTTTTTAAATGCTGATGAAAATGTCAATTTTGTAGTTTTTATTGAGCTTATATGTCTAAGTCTATTTTATTTATTTGGGAAGGGTGGGTGTTCACAAATGGGAAAATGTGTTCTTTACCCCATGGAACAATGTCTAGACATCAAAACCCATTTTTCTTACAACCGCTTGATCATGTGACTCGTGTATGGTCCATGATGTACAATGAGAATAAACCCCATAACTTACAAAATTGATCTTGAAATGGTCTTTCTTGTGTGAAATTCACTTTGTTGATCTGAAAGGGATTGTATGTGTGTGTCAGAGGGAGTTTGCATGCATGCCTGTTTGTCCATATATACAATGGAAACACCTGCCTGTTGAATTAACACTTCGTTTACACTCTGTCCACAGATCAAGGCAAAAAACTATGACAAGGTAGAAAAGGTGAGTGCCAATCATACCAAAGTCCCCTCCCATTGGCCTTACAGGGGACTGAGACTGCCATGGTTGGTTGATTCTAAGGGAGGTTCCACCTCCCTGTCACTGGATGGAAACCAACATGGTTCTGACTCATCCAGTGTTGCCCTTAACAACTGAAGAAGCCATTTAAGTAACCTCTAATATATCAAGGATCAAGCCTAACCCATAAAATGTAGCAACATGCTTTACTGCAGTACAACAGTAAATCTACAGTTCACAGGAGTGGAAAATCATTGTTTATTGCCACTTGTTAAAGTCACAGAACATGTATTGATAACCTACAGGCAACACTACGCACTTAGCAGCTCAAACGTTTCTGTCTGGTGCAGATGTTTTTACTGTGTTGGTACTGTCTATTAACCATCCCCTGAAACTGAAAGGGAAAGTAGTTCTCTCTCATTTTCACCAAGGTGTGTTCCGTCTTTTATAGCAGCAGCGTGTTGCAAAGCCCTTGTGTACACGGCTGTTTATTTCTCCAGCTGTGGTACAGTGTGGCTGCTGTCTGTCAGTGAGCTCTGTTCCGCTGGTTCTCCTGCCAGGGTAGGCTTTAGGCCACTTTCTATTAGGCAACCCTCCCTAGAGGGAATCCTCTACTTCCCCTTTTATACAAGGAAACACACACTACAAATCACCCAGCGTATCTATTTCTCAGTATGCACACTTGTCTGAAGCGTTAATTTTCAGTAGACAGATATGTTTTTGAATACGTGAAACTGAAACGAGGCCCTTCCCTCCTGCTGTAGTTGTTTCAGAGATGTCTGATGAAAGTGCTGCACATTGACCTGTGGAAATGCTACCTCTCCTACGTCCGAGAGACGAAAGGAAAGCTACCCAGCTACAAGTAGGTTTACCTGTTACCCAGGAAAGGAATTGGAGGGGGACGGGCTCTTTGTGTGCTCACACACAATCTTAACCATTCAGCAATGCATTTCTCAGTGATAACACAACACCCTATTTTGACAAATGTTCCCAGTGCATATCTTGATATTGGGATGTAACACAAGTCCTAACCCAGCCCTGCTTGACCATCACCAGAGAGAAGATGGCGCAGGCGTATGACTTTGCGCTGGATAAAATCGGCATGGAGATCATGTCCTACCAGGTAAATCAAAGCATATTGGTAAAACAAGTTGGTTGAAAATGTGCAATCTGAAATGGGTTTCCAAGCCATGATTTCTAATTCTTCTGCTCTCCCCTCAGATATGGGTGGACTACATCAACTTCCTCAAAGGAGTGTAAGTACTGCTCTTAACTCAACACTTTGTTGTTTTTGTTCATTAAAAAGTACTTGAAGTCCCTAATTCCCAGGCCTTGTGTCCTTCCAGTGAGGCGGTTGGTTCGTACGCTGAAAACCAGCGAATCACGGCGGTGCGCAGGGTCTACCAGAGGGGCTGTGTGAACCCCATGATCAACATCGAGCAGCTCTGGAGAGACTACAGCAAGTATGAGGAGGTAAGACCAATGACCTATGACCCCTATGGAGGGCTGAATAAGGAACCACATGAGGGGTAGCAGAACATTGTTTTCGTGTGTCATTGGTCTCATCTGTCAGTGGTGCTAAGTAGCATGGTGTACAAACAGGGCATCAATGTACATCTGGCCAAGAAGATGATTGAGGACCGTAGCAGAGACTACATGAACGCTAGGAGAGTGGCCAAGGTAAGGTACTCACTCACACACAAACACACTGATGGGATAAACGGATTCATACTGTCTGGTAGATGATTTAATGATTGTGAGCTGATGTTAAACTGTCTCTCCAGGAATATGAGACTGTGATGAAGGGTCTGGATAGGAACGCCCCCTCGGTGCCCCCACAGAACTCCCCCCAGGAGGCGGTGCAGGTGGAGATGTGGAAGAAGTACATCCAATGGGAGAAGAGCAACCCGCTCCGCACAGAGGATCAGACACTCATCACTAAGAGAGGTGTGGTGGGGGGAACAGTGATTCATATAGCTAGTGGTGGGGGGAACAGTGATTCATATAGCTAGTGGTGGTGGGGGGAACAGTGATTCATATAGCTAGTGGTGGTGGTGGGGGAACAGTGATTCATATAGCTAGTGGTGGTGGGGGAACAGTGATTCATATAGCTAGTGGTGGTGGTGGGGGGAACAGTGATTCATATAGCTAGTGGTGGTGGGGGGAACAGTGATTCATATAGCTAGTGGTGGTGGTGGGGGAACAGTGATTCATATAGCTAGTGGTGGTGGGGGAACAGTGATTCATATAGCTAGTGGTGGTGGTGGGGGAACAGTGATTCATATAGCTAGTGGTGGTGGTGGGGGAACAGTGATTCATATAGCTAGTGGTGGTGGTGGGGGAACAGTGATTCATATAGCTAGTGGTGGTGGTGGGGGAACAGTGATTCATATAGCTAGTGGTGGTGGTGGGGGAACAGTGATTCATATAGCTAGTGGTGGTGGTGGGGGAACAGTGATTCATATAGCTAGTGGTGGTGGGGGAACAGTGATTCATATAGCTAGTGGTGGTGGTGGGGGGGGAACAGTGATTCATATAGCTAGTGGTGGTGGGGGAACAGTGATTCATATAGCTAGTGGTGGTGGGGGAACAGTGATTCATATAGCTAGTGGTGGTGGTGGGGGAACAGTGATTCATATAGCTAGTGGTGGTGGGGGGAACAGTGATTCATATAGCTAGTGGTGGTGGTGGGGGAACAGTGATTCATATAGCTAGTGGTGGGGGGAACAGTGATTCATATAGCTAGTGGTGGTGGTGGGGGGAACAGTGATTCATATAGCTAGTGGTGGGGGGGAACAGTGATTCATATAGCTAGTGGTGGTGGTGGGGGGAACAGTGATTCATATAGCTAGTGGTGGTGGGGGAACAGTGATTCATATAGCTAGTGGTGGTGGGGGAACAGTGATTCATATAGCTAGTGGTGGTGGTGGGGGAACAGTGATTCATATAGCTAGTGGTGGGGGGGAACAGTGATTCATATAGCTAGTGGTGGTGGTGGTGGGGGAACAGTGATTCATATAGCTAGTGGTGGTGGTGGGGGAACAGTGATTCATATAGCTAGTGGTGGTGGTGGTGGGGGGGAACAGTGATTCATATAGCTAGTGGTGGTGGTGGGGGAACAGTGATTCATATAGCTAGTGGTGGTGGGGGGAACAGTGATTCATATAGCTAGTGGTGGTGGTGGGGGAACAGTGATTCATATAGCTAGTGGTGGTGGGGGAACAGTGATTCATATAGCTAGTGGTGGTGGGGGGAACAGTGATTCATATAGCTAGTGGTGGTGGGGGGAACAGTGATTCATATAGCTAGTGGTGGTGGTGGGGGGAACAGTGATTCATATAGCTAGTGGTGGTGGTGGGGGGAACAGTGATTCATATAGCTAGTGGTGGTGGTGGGGGGAACAGTGATTCATATAGCTAGTGGTGGTGGTGGGGGAACAGTGATTCATATAGCTAGTGGTGGTGGTGGGGGAACAGTGATTCATATAGCTAGTGGTGGTGGTGGGGGGAACAGTGATTCATATAGCTAGTGGTGGTGGGGGGGAACAGTGATTCATATAGCTAGTGGTGGTGGTGGGGGGAACAGTGATTCATATAGCTAGTGGTGGTGGTGGGGGAACAGTGATTCATATAGCTAGTGGTGGTGGTGGGGGGAACAGTGATTCATATAGCTAGTGGTGGTGGTGGGGGGGAACAGTGATTCATATAGCTAGTGGTGGTGGGGGGAACAGTGATTCATATAGCTAGTGGTGGTGGTGGGGGAACAGTGATTCATATAGCTAGTGGTGGTGGTGGGGGGAACAGTGATTCATATAGCTAGTGGTGGTGGGGGGGAACAGTGATTCATATAGCTAGTGGTGGTGGTGGGGGAACAGTGATTCATATAGCTAGTGGTGGTGGGGGGGAACAGTGATTCATATAGCTAGTGGTGGGGGGAACAGTGATTCATATAGCTAGTGGTGGTGGTGGGGGGAACAGTGATTCATATAGCTAGTGGTGGTGGTGGGGGAACAGTGATTCATATAGCTAGTGGTGGTGGTGGGGGGAACAGTGATTCATATAGCTAGTGGTGGTGGTGGGGGAACAGTGATTCATATAGCTAGTGGTGGTGGTGGGGGAACAGTGATTCATATAGCTAGTGGTGGTGGGGGAACAGTGATTCATATAGCTAGTGGTGGTGGTGGGGGAACAGTGATTCATATAGCTAGTGGTGGTGGTGGGGGGAACAGTGATTCATATAGCTAGTGGTGGTGGTGTGGGGAACAGTGATTCATATAGCTAGTGGTGGTGGTGGGGGAACAGTGATTCATATAGCTAGTGGTGGTGGGGGAACAGTGATTCATATAGCTAGTGGTGGTGGTGGTGGGGGAACAGTGATTCATATAGCTAGTGGTGGTGGGGGGAACAGTGATTCATATAGCTAGTGGTGGTGGTGGTGGGGGGAACAGTGATTCATATAGCTGGTGGTGGTGGTGGGGGAACAGTGATTCATATAGCTAGTGGTGGTGGTGGGGGAACAGTGATTCATATAGCTAGTGGTGGTGGTGGTGGGGGAACAGTGATTCATATAGCTAGTGGTGGTGGTGGGGGAACAGTGATTCATATAGCTAGTGGTGGTGGTGGGGGGAACAGTGATTCATATAGCTAGTGGTGGTGGTGGGGGAACAGTGATTCATATAGCTAGTGGTGGTGGGAGGGACAGTGATTCCTGGTGGTGTGAACTTGATATAGCATGTCATCAGACTTTATAGTCACAGTAAAGTTGATAGAAATCCAGTGTTGCCTAGAGGTTTTGCTAGCATTGCAGCCCTAACGTTGTAATTGTGCTCCGTGTTGCAGTGATGTTTGCCTATGAGCAGTGTCTGTTGGTGCTGGGTCATCACCCTGATGTGTGGTATGAGGCTGCCCAGTATCTGGACCAGTCCAGTAAACTACTGGCAGAGAAGGGGGTAAGAGAGGCCACTGATGGAACAATGTGTTCTAATTGGAACAGGGTTTCCTCCACATTTGAAAAGATACGTTTGTTATTTTAGACCTTAGTGTTGGTTTGGTTTTTAAATGCCAGACTTGAACCCTTTCATATGCTCCTCAGGACATGAACAACTCTAAGGTGTTCAGTGACGAAGCAGCTAACATCTACGAACGCGCCATCGGTACTCTACTGAAGAAGAACATGCTGCTGTACTTCTCATTCGCTGACTACGAGGAGGTGAGTTGCACAAACACCAATCATCTGTCACGGAACACTTGTCAAAACATGAGGTCATAATATGAAGATGTCAAGGGTTGCCAAGGAAATGTATAATTGACTGTCATCCATAAATGATTAGTGCATCTTTCACTGCAGACGTATTAATTTGTCTCGTCTCGTTCCTATTAAGATTAATTAATTGGATTATTCCGGAGCAATCCTTGTGTTGAGTAAAGTTGTGGAGTGTGAACCAGTATAAATGAATGTTGAATAGAGGTCCAGGAAATGTTTGACAGGCATTTAATTGATGAATGAGCTAACCCACATCTCTCCTCTTTTCAGAGTCGATTGAAGCATGAAAAGGTCCACAGCATCTACAACCGTCTGCTGGCCATCGAGGACATCGACCCCACGCTGGTCTACATCCAGTACATGAAGTTTGGCAGGCGGGCCGAGGGCATCAAATCAGGCCGCATCATCTTTAAGAAGGCCCGGGAGGACATGCGCACGCGTCACCACGTCTACGTGACTGCAGCACTGATGGAGTACTACTGCAGTAAGGTGGGTTTACATAGGATACGGAAAATTGTCTGAACATTTGGGATTGAGGCAATGGGACGGAGTCATCGGTTGACGGATGATGGAGAACCGAAAACAGTCGACTTGAAAATAGCGTTTGACGGACAAAAACTGATAATTGATGAATGCATATATGATTTAATCTGTGTTCCTGTGTCTCTCTGGCCTTAGCCTGACACCCATGCCAACAGTGCAAAGAGAATATAAGGGGAAACATTCTGTGTCTCAATGTTTGACTGGTCTTCCGTTACCTTCCCTCACAGGACAAATCAGTGGCCTTTAAGATATTTGAACTGGGCTTGAAGAAATATGGAGACATTCCAGAGTATATACTTGCATACATCGATTACCTCTCACACCTTAATGGTAAGTGACAAGTGACGGATTCATTTATTGAGACTTGTCATTCACCACGGGTAGCTCACCACAATAACACAACCACGGGTAGCTGCCATGGCAACAGTCATTGAGATTGTATAGTTGTTAAGCGATGGTATTGAAGACTACAGGGGATCTAATATCAGTGTATTTGTTCAACATGCGGATCCTATTCTCTCTATGACATGGACCCAGTGACATCCTCTATCAATTACTCATATAGTCAAACTAGATCAAACCCAGGCAGAGGCGGTCTATAGACGCCGGTGTGTGTTTCTTTATTTCATTGACGTGTATATACTGAACAAAAATATAAACCCAACATCCAAGATTTTCGTCAAGTCAAATGTATTTATATAGCCCTTCGTACATCAGCTGATATCTCAAAGTGCTGTACAGAAACCCAGCCTAAAACCCCAAACAGCAAGCAATGCAGGTGTAGAAGCACGGTGGCTAGGAAAAACTCCCTAGAAAGGCCAAAACCTAGGAAGAAACCTAGAGAGGAACCAGGCTATGTGGGGTGGCCAGTCCTCTTCTGGCTGTGCCGGGTGGAGATTATAACAGAACATGGCCAAGATGTTCAAATGTTCATAATTGACCAGCATGGTCAAATAATAATAATCACAGGCAGAACAGTTGAAACTGGAGCAGCAGCACAGCCATGTGGACTGGGGACAGCAAGGAGTCATCATGCCAGGTAGTCCTGAGGCATGGTCCTAGGGCCTAGGTCCTCAGAGAGAGAGAAAGAAAGAGAGAATTAGAGTAGCATATTTAAATTCACACAGGACACCGGATAGGACAGGAGAAGTACTCCAGATATAACAGACTGACCCTATCCCCCTGACACAAACTATTGCAGCATAAATACTGGAGGCTGAGACAGGAGGGGAGACACCCCAAACAGGTAAGATATAACTCCACCCACTGCCAAAGCACAGCCCCCACACCACTAGAGGGATATCTTCAACCACCAACTTACCATCCTGAGACAAGGCCGAGTATAGCTGAGTTACAGTTTTAATATAAGGAAATCAGTCAATTGAAATAAATAAATTAGGCCCTAATCTATAGATTTGACATGACTGGGAATACAGATATGCATCTGTTGGTCACAGATCGCTTAAAAACAAAAGGTGGGGCATGGATCAGAAAACCAGTCCCTATCTGGTGTGACCACCATTTGCCTCATGCAGCGCAACAAGTCTCCTTCGCATAGAATTGTTCAGGCTGTTGATTGTGGCTGGTAAACTGTTGTCCCACTCCTCTTCAATGGCTGAGCAAGTTGCTGGATATTGATGGGAACAGGAACACGCTGTCGTACACGTCGATCCAGAACATCCCAAACATGCTCAATGGGTGACATGTCTGAATATGCAGGTCATGGAAGAACTGAGACATTTTCAGCTTCCAGGAATTGTGTACAGATCCTTGCGCCATGGGGCCGTGCATTATCATGCTGAAATATGAGGTGATTGCTGCGGATTAATGGCACGACAATGGGCCCCAGGATTTCATCACGGTATATCTGTGCGTTCATATTGCCATCGATAAAATGCAGTTGTGTTCATTGTCCGTAGCTAATGCCTGCCCATACCATAACCCCACAACCACCATGGGGCACTCTGTTCACAACGTTGACATCAGCAAACCGCTCGCCCACACCACGCCATACACGTGGTCTGTGATTGTGAGGCCTATTGGACATGTTGCCAAATTCTCTAAAAAGATATTGGAGGTGATTTAACATTAAATTCTCTGGCAACTCCTCTGATGGACATTCCTGCAGTCAGCATGCTAATTTAATGCCCCCTCAACTTCAAACACCTGTGGCATTGTGTTGTGTGACATAACTGTATATTTTACAGTGGCCTGTTATTGTCCCCAGCACAAGATGCACCTGTGTAATGATCATGCTATTTAAAACCTCCTACAGGGTCGGTGTTCCCCCTGCGGGACAGTTGAGCTAACGTAGACTAATGTGATTAGCATGAGGTTGTAAGTAACAAGAAAATTTCCCAGGACAAAGATATATGTGATATTGGCAGAAAACTTAAATTATTTTTAATCTAACTGCACTGTCCAATTTTCAGTAGCTATTACAGTGAAATAATACCATGCTATTGTTTGAGGAGAGTGCACAGTTATGAACTTGAAAATGTATTAACAAACCAATTAGGCACATTTGGGCAGTCTTGATACAACATTTTGAACAGAAATGCAATGGTTCATTGGATCAGTCTTAAACGTTGCACATACACTGCTGCCTCTAGTGGCCAAAATCTATTGCGCTTAGATTACGAAGTCATATTTTGGCCTTTCTCTTATTCACTTTCTCATATTTTGGCCTTTCTCTTATTCACTTTCTCATATTTTGGCCTTTTTCTTATTCACTTTCTCATATTTTGGCCTTTCTCTTATTCACTTTCTCATATTTTGGCCTTTCTCTTATTCACTTTCTCATATTTTGGCCTTTCTCTTATTCACTTTCTCATATTTTGGCCTTTCTCTTATTCACTTTCTGATATTTTGGCCTTTCTCTTATTCACTTTCTCATATTTTGGCCTTCTAACAGCATGTTCTTTTGTATTATCTTTTACCAGATCTAATGTGTTATATTCTCCTACATTAATTTCACATTTCCACAAACTTCAGTGTTTCTTTTCAAATGGTATCAAGAATATGCATATCCTTGCTTCAGGTCCTGAGCAGGTCCTGAGCTATAGTCAGTTAGATTTGGCGATGTCATTTTAGGCTAAATTTGGGGGGAAAAGGGTCTGATCCTATATTAATCAGCTTCTTGATATGCCACATGTCAGGTGGATGGATTTTCTTGGCAAAGAAGAAATGCTCACTAACAGATGTAAACAAATGTGCACAACATTTGAGAGAAATAAGCTTTTTGTGTGTATGGAACATTTCTGGGATGAAACATGGGACCAACACTTTATATTTTTGTTCAGTGTAGATAGTGTTATGCTGTAAATTAGGAGACTGATTCTGAGGCATTATCTGAAACATAGTGGTAGATTCATGAGTTTGAAGGCCTCACCTCTTTCTCTACCGCCCTCCAGAGGACAACAACACCAGAGTTCTGTTTGAGCGTGTTCTCACCTCGGGAAGCCTGTCGCCAGAGAAGTCTGGGTATGAGGAATTATGTTATAACACCCACATGAGATCTGTCTGTTATTGTTATTATAGAACACCCACAATAGATCTGTCTGTTATTGTTATTATAGAACACCCACATTAGATCTGTCTGTTATTGTTATTATAGAACACCCACATTAGATCTGTCTGTTATTGTTATTATAGAACACCCACAATAGATCTGTCTGTTATTGTTATTATAGAACACCCACAATAGATCTGTCTGTTATTGTTATTATAGAACACCCACAATAGATCTGTCTGTTATTGTTATTATAGAACACCCACAATAGATCTGTCTGTTATTGTTATTATAGAACACCCACATTAGATCTGTCTGTTATTGTTATTATAGAACACCCACAATAGATCTGTCTGTTATTGTTATTATAGAACACCCACATTAGATCTGTCTGTTATTGTTATTATAGAACACCCACAATAGATCTGTCTGTTATTGTTATTATAGAACACCCACATTAGATCTGTCTGTTATTGTTATTATAGAACACCCACATTAGATCTGTCTGTTATTGTTTTATTATAGAACACCCACAATAGATCTGTCTGTTATTGTTATTATAGAACACCCACATTAGATCTGTCTGTTATTGTTATTATAGAACACCCACATTAGATCTGTCTGTTGTTGTGTTATTAACGGGCCTGTGTGTTTGCCTGTGTGTCTCTCCCTCAGTGAGATCTGGGCACGTTTCTTGGCCTTTGAGAGTAACATCGGGGACCTGGCCAGTATCCTGAAGGTGGAGCGCAGGCGTTTCACGGCCTTCAAGGATGAGTATGAAGGCAAGGAGACAGCCCTGCTGGTGGACAGATACAAGTTCATGGACCTGTACCCCTGTTCTGCCAGCGAGCTCAAAGCCCTCGGATACAAGGTCTGTAAAACTGGTCATTTCTACAGCTTCATGTACACAGGAAGATGATTCTGACTGCTATGGCCTCTTCACCTGTTGAAGACTTCAATAGAATAGATCTATGGCTATGAAACAACTGGATCATTTGTGTGTTTCTCTCTCATGTGAGGGTAAAGGATATATGTTTAGAATTCTATGATTAAACCTATCTATGATTTTAAACCTGTGTGTGTGCAGGACGTGTCCCGTGCCAAACTGGCGGCGTTGCTCCAGACAGAGACGGTGGTGACTCCATCGGCTCCCACGCAAAAGGACGAGGCCGACCGCAAACCAGAGTACCCCAAACCTGACACCAACCAGATGATCCCCTACCAACCACGACACTTGGCCCGTACGTACCTTACCCCCTCCTCTACCTCTACCAGCTACAACACCTGTCTAGTAGGTACCTTACCCCCTCCTCTACCCCTACCAGCTACAACACCTGTCTAGTAGGTACCTTACCCCCTCCTCTACCCCTACCAGCTACAACACCTGTCTAGTAGGTACCTTACCCCCCCCTCCTCTACCCCTACCAAACCTGGCTAGTAGGTACCTTACCCCCTCCTCTACCCCTACCAGCTACAACACCTGTCTAGTAGGTACCTTACCCCCTCCTCTACCCCTACCAGCTACAACACCTGTCTAGTAGGTACCTTACCCCCTCCTCTACCCCTACCACACCTGGCTAGTAGGTACCTTACCCCCTCCTCTACCCCTACCAGCTACAACACCTGTCTAGTAGGTACCTTACCCCCTCCTCTACCCCTACCAGCTACAACACCTGTCTAGTAGGTACCTTACCTCCTCTCCTCTTACCTGTCTAGTAGGTACCTTACCTCCTCTACTCCTACCAGCTACCACACCTGTCTAGTAGGTACCTTACCCCCTCCTCTACCCCTACCAGCTACCAGACCTGGCTAGTAGGTACCTTACCCCTCCTCTACCCCTACCACACCTGTCTAGTAGGTACCTTACCCCTCCTCTACCCCTACCACACCTGTCTAGTAGGTACCTTACCCCCTCCTCTACCCCTACCACACCTGTCTAGTAGGTACCTTACCCCCTCCTCTACCCCTACCAGCTACCACACCTGGCTAGTAGGTACCTTACCCCCTCCTCTACCCCTACCAGCTACCACACCTGGCTAGTAGGTACCTTACCCCCTCCTCTACCCCTACCAGCTACCAGACCTGGCTAGTAGGTACCTTTCCCCCTCCTCTACTCCTACCAGCTACCACACCTGTCTAGTAGGTACCTTACCCCCTCCTCTACTCCTACCAGCTACCACACCTGTCTAGTAGGTACCTTACCCCCTCCTCTACCCCT
Source organism: Oncorhynchus keta (assembly GCF_023373465.1). NCBI lineage: Eukaryota > Metazoa > Chordata > Actinopteri > Salmoniformes > Salmonidae > Oncorhynchus > Oncorhynchus keta. The sequence goes on from NW_026290979.1 coordinate 299,578, forward strand.
ACCAGCTACCAGACCTGGCTAGTAGGTACCTTACCCCTCCTCTACCCCTACCACACCTGTCTAGTAGGTACCTTACCCCCTCCTCTACCCCTACCAGCTACCACACCTGGCTAGTAGGTACCTTACCCCCTCCTCTACCCCTACCAGCTACCACACCTGGCTAGTAGGTACCTTACCCCTCCTCTACCCCTACCAGCTACCACACCTCTACCTTCCCCCTCCCTACCAGCTACCACACCTGGCTAGTAGGTACCTCTTCCCCCTACCAGACCTGTCTCTACCCCCTCCTCTACCCCTACCAGCTACCACACCTGGTCTAGTAGGTACCTTACCCCCTCCTCTACCCCTACCAGCTACCAGACCTGGCTAGTAGGTACCTTACCCCTCCTCTACCCCTACCAGCTACCAGACCTGTCTAGTAGG